>NC_090764.1:6060226-6093138 GCF_036898095.1 Palaemon carinicauda
TAGTGATGTGTATGTGCATATATCTATACATATACATATACATACACACACACATATATATATATATATATATATATATATATATAAATATATATATATATATATGTATATATATATATATATATATATATATATATATATATATATATATATATATATTATAAGAAATATTACCTGTAATAACCGAAAACCAGTTATAACTTTACGTCAACGAATATGAAGAAAAACTAAGGAATACTTAGAAAAAAGCGGTCACATTGACAGCACTTATTCTTTATCACACACCATCTCTCTCTCTCTCTCTCTCTCTCTCTCTCTCTCTCTCTCTCTCTCTCTCTCTCTCTCACCTAATACGATTTCACATTGAAGTCGTAATATTACCTGAAATACATTTCGTATTTAACCAAAATTCAGTCATTGAATTCAACCATGACATCTTTGAAGGTGATTTGGCTTGAAATCTAAAAAGAAACGAGTGTAATGGAACGAAGCAGCCATACACTCCGTACACACATTTATATATATATATAATATAATATATATATATATATATATATATATATATATATATATATATATATATACCGGGTATATGGACGTTTGTATATGCTCCATATAAAATAATCCTGTTTTTTAAATGTTGTAAAAACACTTAGATATGAAAGATAATCACTATTTGATTTTATCAGATTTGAATATATATATATATATATATATAGATAGATAGATAGATAGATAGATAGATAGATATATACATACATATATACATATATATGCCTATGCACACACACAGACACACATTTGTCAATCCATAATATATATATATATATATATATATATATATATATATATATATATATATATATATAATATATATACATATATATATATATATATATATATATTTATATGTATATGTGTATATAGATATATATAGATATTAAAGATTGACAAATGAAATGTAGAAGATGAAGAAACAAATGTCATTCATAAAATTAAACTGGGAACGATATTCGACAGAAAGATAAGGTTGAGATATAGAAGCTTAAATCTTCAATTTTTTTTAATAATCAAAAGATTCCTTATTCAGTGGTTACTCTTCGACAAGATTATTATTATTCTATTTTATACTATACTTCACATTCGTGTTTCTTTTATATTATTAAATTTAATTATTGCTATCTTTCTATTTCTCATATTTGGATATTCTCTCTCTCTCTCTCTCTCTCTCTCTCTCTCTCTCTCTCTCTCTCTCTCTCTCTCTCTCTCTCTCATGGAATGGATAAGAAAGGCCTTCAAAGTAAAAATAAAAGAAACATAATAGCTTTATTACTAAATTTCTCAAATAATTGAAAAATATAATACAATTAAGGAACAGAGAAAAGTGACCCCCCCCCAAAAAAAAAGCAGGTAGTTCTGAAAAAATAATAAGCAAAATTGGATAATAACCCACCAATCAATACATAAAAATGGGGCTTGAGCCAAAGAAAGCATATATGAGCATCTAAAGCATTGATACCGCACTATACTTAGCGGTACTTACGTTTTAGAGCGATTACGCGCGCACTTAGCCTTCAAGCATGAAGTTCGTCTTAGGAAAATTCTTAAGATTAGAAGAACTGAACTGAATTAGAAAGGAGGTAAATATGAAATACCTACTTATTATAGATAATACCCCATATCAGCGGGCTTTTGAATGATGGTGTGATAGGTGTAAATAACCCTTTTCCTTACGCAAATAGGAGAGGCCGAGCTTACGACTGGTACTTTTTCTCAATGAAGGTATATTACGAGCTATTCGGACGCAAATTGCCCGAGGGAAATAGCAGGGAAGAGCTTCATACTTTGCGAGTAATACTTGCAGTGTTGCAAGTTGCTTTCATTCCGGCATTGGGAGCTTGTCGGCGGATATATCGCTTTGATTTTTATAATCCAATCAATTTTTCTTTTTTTAAAGGTAGTAACTGTGTGCGAAATTACTGAAAGAATACCTCTTAATGTGGGATAAGATTCTGAATGCAAAATGTCGTATGCATTCCTGAGAGATTACTCCAATTTTCTGTTTATAAATTGTGCAGAATTAAATTAAATTAAGAGAGAGAGAGAGAGAGAGAGAGAGAGAGAGAGAGAGAGAGAGAGAGAGAGAGAGAGAGAGAGAGAATGAATGTCTGACTATATATATATATATATATATATATATATATATATATAACGGATTTTGAGCGAAGCGAAAAATCTATTTTTGGGTGAGATGGCCATGTTGTCCTGATGGAAGTTCCTATAGGGTAGCTTCCTAGGGTATATTACAACTACGGCGATATTCCCAGAGAATTTACCTTAAGGTACCAGAATTCTAACTCCTGGAGCGAATATCCCTCCTGAAAGGGATATCGCGACATATTAGAGGACGTATTCTTGACACGCCACATGGCAATCTGCATCCCAAACAGAGATTTCGTCTCGCAGGGGGCGATTGGCAAGAAACGAATTCGGGAAAGAAAAAGGGGGAGCCGCTCCCAAGGCTCCCTATCTCCCGATTCGTAAGCGTGCCTGGCGCCAATCCTGGCGCCATCTGTATTCCTTGTAGCGTACACGAGGTGCTACAGATACTGTATGTAGGGAGGGGTCCTACAGCCCTTTCTTAGAAAGGCAAGGGCGGGTCCATCAGGACGACATGGCCATCTCACCCAAAAATAGATTTTTCGCTTCGCTCAAAATCCGTTTTTGGGGCTCAAGCCATGTCGTCCTGATGGAAGTATACCAGAGCATTACTATATCTGTGGATTCTCAGAACGTGCCGTACTCCCCGGAGGTAATTTTTCCCGGTCGATTAGACCTACAGACCTAAGATGTTACCGTTATACATCTTTTCAACTAACTATAAACCATGTTAGAGCTTCCTGCCCCCTACAGGGAAGAGTCCTACTAGACTCTGGAAAAGTCTCGAAGAGTACATATACCTATGTATGAATACCAGGCAAGCTAATATAGTGGTCTCGCCCTATATTAAGTAAAGCATAGTTTGTAAAGAACCACTGCGTCAATATGAAATATTGACCAGTAATCCGCACAATACTTGTATTGGACAAAGGTTTATATCCGCATAGGAAAAAACTAATAAAACCGCCCTCGTCCCTTTATGGGACGGAGTCCTCCCATTAGGGGACTTCATAAACCAATGCAACATAGCTTGCATAAAAGAACAATTCTATTAGAATTATCCCAGATAAGGTACATAGAATAAATGCTCAATTATACCAATAAATTGACACAGGTGAAAGAGACGAAAGGTTCTCAAGAACAAGTTTATTGACAGACAATAAATAGACAGGTTAACAACAATTATATATATATATATATATATATATATATATATATATATATATATATATATATATATATATAAAAAGAGAATAACCCAAAACTTTAAGCATAAGTATGATAGTAAACAGAACTTGTTTATCTGAAAGAAAAAACATCCAATGCCACTCTTTTGAAATACCGAGGTATCAAGTCATAAAAGTCTGTATTACAAATCAATCACATTAGCGTTAGAAACGCTCGGCACACATGTCTGCACTTATGCTAGGTTCACCTTTGAAAAAGGAACAGTCTATGTGGGCACTCGGTGCCCTCATTTAGTTTGTAGTACAGTATGTACCTACACACTCACCCTGGACTTAATCGTCCCAATTAAGACCACTGTTCCTCGCAGAGTTAAACAGTAGGGTTAACCACACGACCCACTGCTACCACAGATCTCTTTAGTTCCTCTACTTGCTTCGCATAGTGGCGAAAGAACACTCTGGAAGACTTCCAGCCAGTGTATGAACGGAGATGTTCAAAGTCCATACAATTAAAGAAATTTAGGGATGAGGCAACTTTCCTCGGATCGTGACCTGCGGGTGTACTGTCAGGATCCGCTCTGCGAATAAAATATGTGATTTTCGCTCTGAGTTGATTCAGAGATAAATTTGAGCCTGATGTTTCTCCCCTGAATAGTTGACCACCCTTGAAGTCTGAAGTTCTACGAAGATAGACCTTTAGGCATTCTACTGGACATAGAGATGCATCTTCTTTCAGAGGGCAGATTCTCCAGGGACCCCACCTGTTGGTGGGTAACTCATTCTTGGCGAGAAACGTAGGATCCGGAAACAGGTTCAGTTCCCCCCCATCCAGGAACTGAACACGACCTGCCTCTCTCGAGAGGGCTACGATCTCACTAACCCTGGCCCCGGACGCGAGTGCAAATAGGAAAATAACTTTTTGTGTCAAATCCTTTAACGCACATTCTTCATTGCTCAACAGGGAGGTGAAATGAAGAACTTTGTCTAAAGACCATGAAATGGGCTTTGGAGGTGCTGAAGGTCTGAGCCTAGCGCAGGCTTTTGGAACTTTATTAAAGATCTCGTTACCTAGGTCGATCTGGAAGGCATATAAAATGGGTCTCATCAAAGCAGACTTACACACTGAAATCGTGTTAGCTGCCAACCCTTGACCATGGAGGTGGATGAAGAAAGATAAGCAGAAGTCTGTCGAGATCTCCTGCGGATTCTTCGCCTTTACAAAGGCCACCCATTTTCTCCAAGATGACTCATATTGCCTTCTAGTCGATTTGCACTTATATTCCTCTAGGAAGTCTATGCTGGCTTTCGAAATCCCGAAACGCTTTCTCACCGCAAGGGAGAGAAAATCATGAGCTGCAGGGTCCGGGTTTTCTGTAATGAAGCGCAGACAGTCGACTTCTGGACTCGCTGGGTCAGAACTGGATGTGGTAGCGGCACAAACTTCAGCTGTAGTTCCAACGCCAAGGGGAACCACATGCTGTTCGGCCACTTGTGGGCCACTATTGCCGCTACCCCTTTGAAGGATCTCAGTTTGTTGAGGACCCTCAACAGAAGGTTGTGAGGGGGGAACAGATAAATCCTGGACCATCTGTTCCAGTCGAGGGACATCGCGTCCACTGCTTCCGCTAAGGGGTCCTCGTACGGGGACACGCACAGGGGCAACTTCTTGTTGTCTTTCGTCGCAAAGAGGTCTATCTGCAGTTCTGGGACTTGATTCAGAATGAAGGAGAATGATCCTGCGTCTAAGGACCATTCCGACTCTATCGGTGTGAACCTGGATAGAGCGTCCGCTGTCACGTTGCGGACTCCTTGATGGTAAACTGCCGACAGGTACCACTTCTTCTTTTCCGCCAATCGGAAAATGGCCAACATCACCTGGTTGAGAGGTGGTGACCTCGACCCTTGTCGATTCAAGCATCTCACAACCACCTCGCTGTCCATCACCAATCTTATGTGGATCGAGTGACGCGGGGAGACTTTCTTTAAGGTAAGGAGCACTGCCATAGCTTCTAGAAAGTTTATGTGAAAGGTCCTGAATAGCTTAGACCAAGTCCCCTGGACTTTTTTCCGATGAGAGTGACCTCCCCATCCCTCCTTTGAGGCATCTGAGTGAATCGTCATCGACGGGGGAGGTGGCTGAAGAAGAACCAACTTCTTTAGATGTCTGGCTTGGGACCAAGGCCTGAGAAGAGTACGTAGCCGAGGCGGCACTGGTCTTCTCAGATCTCTTCGCGCGTTTGATGCATACCTTCTCCAAACTCCGGTTGCATCCTTTAGCTGTGCTCTTAGCACTGGGTCTGTCACCGAAGCAAACTGGAGAGAGCCTAGTACCCTCTCCTGTTCGCGTCTTGATATCCTTTCGGAATCTAGAAGTCTCTTGACAGAACCCGCTATCTCCTTCCTTTTCTTCGCCGGGATGGAGAAACAGTGTGACAACAGGTCCCAGTGGATTCCCAGCCACTGGAACTTTTGAGATTGGAGAAAGTCGAGACTTTTTTATGTTGATCTTGAAGCCTAGGTACTCTAGGAACTGGATCACTTGACTGGAAGCTTGCAAGCATTCTGTCTCGGATGCTGCCCACACCAGCCAGTCGTCCAGGTAGGCTACTACCTGAATTCCCTTTAGGCGTAATTGTTTGAGAGCTGCGCTCACCAGCTTCGTGAAAATCCTTGGGGCTATGTTTAGCCCGAATGGCATGGCTCTGAAGGCGTATAGTCTCCATTGTAGCCTGAACCCTACGTAGGGGGAGAGTCGACGGCTGATTGGAATGTGCTAATAGGCGTCTGACAAGTCTATAGAGACTGAGTATGCCCTCTTGGGCAGTAAGGTCCTTATGTGTTGCAGTGTTAGCATTTTGAATTTGCAATTCACTATGAACTTGTTGAGTGGCGACAAGTCCAGAATGACTCTGAGCTTTTCCGAGTCTTTCTTGGGAACACAAAACAGCCTCCCTTGGAATTTGATGGACTTCACCTTTCGGATCACCTTTTTCTCCAACAGTTCTTGAACGTACTCCTCCAGAACGGGGGTGGAGTGTTGGAAAAACCGAAGGCACGGGGGTGGAGTGCTGTACCAGCTCCAGCCCAGTCCATTCTTGAGTAGGCTGTGGGCCCAGGGATCGAAGGTCCAACGATCCCAAAATTTCATCAGTCTCCCTCCTATCGGTATCATTTCACTTGGACTGCCGTCCTGAGGTCTTGCCTCCCTGACCACGACCACCCCTGAATCCCCTTCCCCTTGAGGGGCGCCTAGACGAGCCTCTGGCTGCTCCTCTAGGCTTTGCTCGAAAGGAAGAAGACTGTCCTTCGAACGTTGGGGTGAATGCCGTGGACTGACTCGGCACAGCCTGGGGTACCCACTGAAAAGTGGTCGGGGTTTGTGCCACCATCTGGGGCACTGGAGGCAATGGCAATTGCAGTTGCTGTTGCTGTCTAGAGGGCTTGGCTGGCCGAGACGGTAGCCTAGTCCTCATATTCTTCCTCTTTGGTTGAGGACCCTCATCCGGGGAAGACTTTCTTTTGATAGCCAGGCCCCACTTCTGGAGAAGGTTTCTATTCTCCACGGCGGCCTTATCAACAACTTCTTTGACCACATCGGTAGGGAAAAGGTCTTTTCCCCAAATGTTGGAGGAGATTAACTTCCTTGGCTCGTGCCTCACCGTAGCCCCGGTGAACACGAACTCCCTACAAGCTCTCCTCGCCTTGACGAAGCCATAAAGGTCCTTCGTCACTGTGGCTAGGTGAGTCTTAGCCACCACCATGAACATTTCATGGACCTTGGGGTCACTTGCCATCGTCTCAAGAGTAGTCTGAAGAGACATTAAGGCAGCCAGTCTTTCTTTTGTCTCGAACTCTCTTCGTAAAAGAAAGTCAGACAGCTTGGGGAGGTCCTCGCCGAATTGCCGTCCGGCAATATCAGCCTCCAGCTTTCCCACTGAGAACGTCAGATGGACGTCCTTCCAGTCTTTGTGGTCCATAGGCAGGGCCAGCGACAAGGGTTTACACTCCTCCAGGGAGGGGCAAGGCTTGCCGGCCTCGACTGCTTTTAGGACAGCCGCAAACCCTTTCTGTAAAAAGGGGAAGGCTCTAGCAGGAGAGGACACAAAGGAAGGGAGCTTCTTGCTCAATGCAGCTACCTCCGAGTTAGAGAAGCCCCTCTCCTTCATCGAGGATGAAAGTAGAGCTTGAGCCTTAGCATGGTCCATGACTATGACCTCCTTCGGCTCTGTCTCCTCCCTTGAAGCTGGTTCTTTTCTCAGCCGGACATAGCAGTCCGGATATGATGCCTTGCTGGGCCAGAATTCCACCTCCTCTAGGGGAACTGAACCCAGCTTATCCGAGATGACGATCTTTCCAGTCGTCATCGGCATGTGCTCAGCATACCTCCATGGGTTAGCATCTGAGCACAAGGGAAGGTCTTTCACATTGAGCCTTTTCCGGGGCCCATGTGATTCTGCAAGGCACTGCATCCGCAGTTCCATAGCAGCCGCCTTCTCCTGATTCTCCTTCTGCATTTGTTGGATCATTCCAACAATAGAAGAGAGGGCCTGTCCCAGCTCTACTGGGAGACCGGCCGATGTTGAGGGAATAGGCTCCGGAATTTGAACCGGAGTAGCCGACACCTCGTCGACCTCTTCCTCTACGACGTCCGGGGCTTGAACTTCATCCTGGCCTTCTGCCAGGAGGTCTTCTTCCAAACGCTCGTCCACGTCAAACATCCTGTCATCTAACTGGATGTCTTGCATCGCGACTGCGACTTCAGCATCCACCTGGATCTGACCTTGGGGGATCTCCTCTTGAGGCTGGGGAATCACTGCATCAGCTGATGCCTTAGGGAAAAGATACGCCCTCATCTTCTCACTTGGAAGATAAGGGCCAGAGGTGTTCTTTTGGAAGCCCCTTACCCAGGTACGAAGCTTCTCCCTTGCTATATCACTTGATTCCGCCGTCCTAGGGGAATCAAAAGCCTCAGTAATCAGATTAGTGCACACAGTACATACCTGAGGGTCCCAATACTGGAAATCATCCTTGGAGACAGCGCATGCTGCGTGTCTCCTACAAAACTCATGTCCGCAGAGGTACTTGCTGCGGACATTGCAGAAAACATTTCCGCACTTCGGAGGGTCCTCCTGTAAAGAGAAGAAATTTCCATGAGTATCAAGTGAACTATGCATCACTGGATATGCATAGTATAGCATAACAATTCATAAAGGAAAGACACACACTTGTGTTTCCCTCACAACCCATTGTTGCAGCCTTCCAGATAATAAAATCAAATGGTTAATCTCTTCTAGAGTAACCAATGCAAGGTTTCCAGAGGAAACAGGTGAAGCTCACACCTAAGCAATGATTTTAAAATCCTGGATAATAGACAGGAAAGAACTCACTTTCCTATCTGTAGGGCAACAGCAAAGGACTGTGCAAGAAAACACAAAAGTGTTAGAACACACAGTGCTGTACCAAAACCCATACCATAGTTTTCTTCTTACTGTATATGTTATACTGAAGAATACTAGTACAGTATAGGAGGATACGTGCCGTCCGGCATACACCATAACTAGCTTTAAAGTATACTACTTAACAGCTATAAGGCGGCAGAACTCTGGTTCAAATGCATGTGCCGGCCGGCAGCAACTGCCGGCCGGCAACAGCCAATGTCGGCCGGCAATGGCTGCCGGCCGGCAACTACACAAGGTAGTACCCAGCTGCCGGCCACACTCTTGGTGACCGGCAGACAAGGGCTGACATTAGCCGGCCGGCAAAGGTACAAGACCGATGCCAGCCGGCAGCAAAAGAACCAGAGGACTACAGCACTAGAAGAAAAATAGAATGGATGCCGGGATAAGAGTGTACACTACCTCCAAGCCCGGCAATCCGAAAGAGTGCATATAAGGAAGGGGAGAATCTAATTCAGGCTTCCTGACCAATGCCGTCTGGCTCTACAGGCAGGCATGGATGAGGGATCAAGGGAGGTCCGGGCAGCACTCAAAATATAAGACCCTTGCCGGCCGGCAGCTCTGCCGGCCGGCAAGGGGCTGAGTCAATTCCACATCCTAACCTATACTAGGTCCAGATGTAGAACGACGTACAGTACTGTAATGGCTAGGCCATTATGGAGATAGAGGGGGAAGGGACAAAGAGGGTCCTACCAACCTTGCTTTAGTGACGGATCACCCGCAGCCAAGAAACTTATCTTAGCCTAAGGGAGATCTAAGGGGGGAGGCCAGCAATACTTGCCAGCTCCCAGAGCACCAAAGCAAGGAAGGTGTTGCTACTCCCAGGGAAAGAAACTTATCCTCCCCCGAGAACAGCAACAAGGACTAGTCTGGTAGATCACAAAAGAAGGAATCATATCCACAGAAACCTTCGGTAGTGACCTAAGGAGGCTAAGCCACCTTTGTCTGTGTCAGGCCAGCGAGGGAGACTCTACCCCAAGCCAGACAAACACAGACTCAGACTAAAAAACTCTGTTGTTCTGTCCCTCTTTGAACCAGACTTACTGGAACAGGAAGGTACAGTAACACCCCAGTATAGTTTTATCGAAAATTAATTCGGAAAAAACCACTTAGGGATAAGCCCAAGGCTTAAACAGAGGGAAAGGGATTGCAGACCTTCTCCGAAGAAAAGAAAGCAACCGGGGAGTATGAGAAAGTATACTAAGGCTCCATAAGCAACTTAGCCTAGGCACCAAGAGAATCGATTACCTAAATCACCGAAACTCACTCGTATACAATCTTGGAAATATTCCACACAATCTTAAATGTATAAAACATAGCCTAAAGCTTCAATAAAATTTTATTACACTCGGAAAAACCAAAATCATGCATGAAGTACTAGGACCAAACGACTAGGCTACATGGCCTAGCGTAGGCCAGAATGGCGAATACTTCGCCAAAATAATACTAAGCACGAAAGGAAATCCTATGTAATGCTAAATAGCTAAAATTTATTAAAGCAAAACAACCGGGAATGTCGCTCTGACTAACTAAACTTATACCTAGCGAGCGACAGCGTCCATGACGCCTCCGGTAGACTACGGCTCTTGTATCAAAGATTAATCCTATTAATCACTCAGAAATTTACCAAGAGCCTACATTTATACATAAATGACATGGTACTCAACTTATCAGAGGCCGACGAAGACGGAGAAGCCATGAAAAGTAGAATAAATCCAAGATTTGCGAGAAACACAGGAAAAAACACCGAGTTGTTAAGCTACGCAAAAAGGAATACAGATGGCGCCAGGATTGGCGCCAGGCACGCTTACGAATCGGGAGATAGGGAGCCTTGGGAGCGGCTCCCCCTTTTTCTTTCCCGAATTCGTTTCTTGCCAATCGCCCCCTGCGAGACGAAATCTCTGTTCGGGATGCAGATTGCCATGTGGCGTGTCAAGAATACGTCCTCTGATATGTCGCGATATCCCTTTCAGGAGGGATATTCGCTCCAGGAGTTAGAATTCTGGTACCTTAAGGTAAATTCTCTGGGAATATCGCCATAGTTGTAATATACCCTAGGAAGCTACCCTATAGGAACTTCCATCAGGACGACATGGCTTGAGCCCAAATATATATATATATATATATATATGCGTAAAAATCACAGGAAAACGTGATGCTCAGATGCAGAAGAACCACAGGGAAAATGAAAATACAGAATATACACTTGAGTCCTGACTAGTTTCGTGATACTTCCTCAGAGGACTCTGAGGAAGTATCACGAAACTAGTCAGGACTCAAGTGTATATTCTGTATTTTCATTTTCCCTGTGGTTCTTCTGCATATATATATATATATATATATATATATATATATATATATATATATATATATATATATATATATATATATATATATACACGCACTCACACATATATATATATATATATATATATATATATATATATATATATATATAGATATATATATATATATATATATATATATCTATATATATATATATATATATATATATATATATATATATATATATATATATATGCACGCACACAAACACATATATATATATATATATATATATATATATATATATATATATATATATATATATTTCCTGCCACGGTCTTGAGGTAGAGCGAGTTGTCATACCCTGGTGAGCGGGTGTACCCTAAGAGGTACACTCAGAAACCACACTCTCCCACAAATTACCGAACCAGCGGGTTGTAGTTAGGAAAGAGGGAGGGGGTGGTAAGGGATGAATCCGTGTATGTGCATATTTCGATATTTAGACGTCACTTTTGACAGCTCGCGTACACTAGTATCTAAATATAAACAGGTATCTTACAAGAAGTATCTTCAGTAACAAAGTAACAGTTGCTGCTTTGTAAATTTTCAATTTCTTTTACATGAAGAGAATCTTTAGCTATGGTATGCAGTTCTTCCAAGAGAAGGACACTAGTCTTGGTAGTGCCATAGCCTCTGTACCATGGTCTTCTACTATCTTGGGTTAGAGTTCTCTTGCTTGAGGGTACAATCGGGCGCACTTTTCTATATAATTTCTCTTCCTCTTGTTTTCTTAAAGTCTTCATAGTTTATATAGGTAATATCTATTTTAATGTTACTGTTCTTATAATATTTGATTTTTTCCTTATTTCCTTTCCTCACTAGGTTATTTTTTCATGTTGGGGCCACCTAGGCTTATAGCATCCTGCTTTTCGAACTAGGGTTGTAGCTTAGCAAGTAATAATAATAATAATAATAATAATAATAATAATAATAATGCTTATCAGCAACCATCGACAACCCCTTATATGCCTGATAAGGATTACATTCCAACACCTCTTTCACTCCAGCTACCCAACACTTTCTCTTTCTCCTCCTCGTCTTTCATAAAACTCATAACAATATATTTCCCCAATAGTTTATTCTTTAACTCTTCCACCTGAGCGCCATTTTCGGCTTTTAATACCAGTAATACAACGTGCATTAATATAGATCAGTGGTTATCAACCTAGGATACATGTACCCCGAGTGGTACATTATTGTTCTTCAGAGGGTACATTAGATCTGATAGAATAGCCAGTACAGAGCATTGCATGATGTAATTTGCATTGCCATTCAATAAAAAAATTATAATACAATATAAATTTCTTTGTTCCTATTTTTCATCATTCATTTTAGGAGTACAGAGAAATCTATGAAAATGCCATAGGTGTACATAGGAACAAAAAGTTTGGAAAACCAGATCTAGCTGATAGTTTTAACATCCTCCTTCCACATTCAGCATCAACACATCCTTTCCACATGGCAAAATAGCTCACCAATACTTTCAATCCCTCTAACTTCGTTTCCCATTGGCACAGTCCACTCTTCCAAATCTTTTCCATGTACACTAGGACACAGTTATTATTGGAACACCCGGCTCTGAGGTAGTACACCCAGCCACACCATTACTTCGTGGCAAGTTCCATTGTTTAAACCTTCTCACTATTTCTGTCCTCTCTCCCTATAACATGTGTTTGGATGTGAAAGGGTTAATTTCTTTCGAGCGAGGTGTGCCATTGACTTCCGTGTCCAACTGTACCATGCCACCTTTCTTGATTTGTCTATTATTAAGCCCATCTGTTCTCTCTTATTATCAACAACATTTATGATTACTCTCAGATAAGTATGAGAATCAAATCCCAATCTTATTCCAACAATGCATATTGATATTCACTTCAGAATCTCTCCGGGTAATTACCATCAATACAAACCTACAGAAAAACTCCTTATTATATGTATTTTCCATTTTAATATTCCTATCTACGTTTCCAATTACTATTCTATACAAAGTATAGCATACCCTTTATATTGACCTATTTTTGCACTAAACCGGGCAGCTTCCCTTCTAAGTTTCAAGCATCAGCTTTTTTCTTCATCAGAAAATGACCCTAGACACCATCAGTCCATCTCTAACGTTACAAGTGAATCAAATCAAATAGTTAACTTGCAAACATTGTTTCTTGCAAAATAATTCCAGTCACAATTCATATCTACAATGACATCCTCTTATCAATCCTTATGTAATACCTAACTTTTCCAGTCAAGGCTACAGTAACTTCATATTCCTCCAATTCCCTTTACAACAACCAATGATTATTCCTCTCACCTTTGAGTCATTTCTTGCTCACTACAAACTCTGGTTAGCCACCTAATCCTATACTATTACCACCATACCAGTGCTTCTCCCTTGTAATCACATTAACCGTAATTGCCCTCCTTGTGTCACTTTGCGTCCCCATAATCCTGTGATAATGAGAACATAATGGTTACTAAGCTGCTATGCTATATGCAGGAAAATACATTTTTTTCTTCAAATGTTGAGTGATGAAATCATTTTTTTAAATATATATACAGTATATATATACATATATATATACAGTATATATATATATATATATATATATGCCATTGAGATACTTAATATATGTTACATTTACTATCTATATTACTGTGACATTCATTAGTTCTTTAACTCACATTTTAATAATGAAGCTCCTATGCAATATGCAGAAAAATAAGTTTTTTTTTTTTCAAAATGTTAAGTAATGTAAGATAATTTTCTAACTATATACATAAGTCATCGAGGTATATACTATATGTTACATTTACTATCTACATTACTGTGGCATTCATTGGTCATTTAAATCACGTTTTATTGATGGGAAATCTTGCGTCATTTCTACTCGTAAACAACTAATACCTTTTTATCTCCGAACTAAATAGAGATATCAGTGACTTATGACTCTTTCACATTAAAGGTTTCATAGTAGGGAATAACTCTGACATTTACGCTCCCTTTTATGGCAATTTATAAAGCATTACTATGAGCTAATTAACTTATATGATTTACTATCATAATAAACTATAAAAAGAAAAAACAACTTTCCCTTCAATGGCTATACAATTTTTTTTTAATGAGGTGCATTTGCACTGACTCACAGCGGTGCCCTTTTAGCTCCGAAAAGTTTCCTACTATCTGATTGGTTAGAATTATCTTGTTCAACCAATCAGCAACCAGGAAACTTTTCCGAGCTAAAAGGGCACCCCTGCGAGTCGGCGCAAATCTGCCTCACTCAAAAGAATTGACTATAGATGTACAGTTGCCACAGGAATTCTTGGTACACATCGCTCTTAAAACGTGCACCCAGTTAAACCCTTACCGTGTGCGAGTTCCTGTGTTTAGCCTCGCCCACCACATCTTTCCATCTCTTCCTACACTATCTGTTTGGTAACTGGCCGCGAAGTGAGGGAGTGACAGGGTGTACTTCTTCGGAGTGAGGTGTGCTTGGGACTCCTGTCTCCAACTGTATAATTCTCTTAAACCTATGACTCTCTCACAGTAAGAATTGCAAAATATATTTCATTTACAAATAACTATATTACATACGACAATGCCAGATTCTATAAACTCATGTTATCTATCATCTTTCAAGCCTTTGCTTCTATAATCCTCAAAGACTCTGACATTCAGTTATAAAATAGTATTTTTCCTTCAAATTACTACAGACATTTACTTTTAGGCTACCAAAATGATCTAATAATTACTTTTATTAAACTTAAACTTCCATAACATAAGAACGTGGAATTGATCGTACAATTTTAATTTTTACTGTCAACTTAATGGTTATACATGTACTTCTAATAGCCAAAATGTCCTCATAACTTGACTTCCATATAATTTTTTTTTGGGGGGGGTGATAAGATAACTCTACAGTCTAAATAGGAGCTAAATGAAGTATCTCTCATCTTCATTGGGAGATAGACTTAGGCACCAATCTACAACTTTGAAGTACGTTAATCACGTCCCTGCTGGCTATGTGTAAGTTCAAATTTTATCCTGGAAGGTGAGAGATAATTCGCAAAGTTCCATATTGGGAATATCATTGTAGAGATTAGCAAATTCCAACCCTTTGTGTGTGTGTATAGAGAGAGAGAGAGAGAGAGAGAGAGAGAGAGAGAGAGAGAGAGAGAGAGAGAGAGAGAGAGAGAGAGAGAGAATGGGCACGCGTGGGTATATTAATCTAAAAAAAATGCCATTTATTAATCTATACACAACTACCTATTTATACATTTGACAATCTAATCAATGGCCCGATTCTCTAACATCTCGATCGAAGGAAATCAACTTTTATTATCTTATAACAAAATTCGCGACCATTAAACAGGAATAGCTGTTATTATTATAATTATTATTATTAATAATTGCTAAGCTACAACCAGGGGCTCCAACAGGGAAAATAGCTCAGTGAGGAAAGGAAACAAGGAAAAATAAAATATTTTAAGAACAGTAACATTAAAATGGCTGTTCTAATGGAAGCAGAAAAATAATAAACCAAAAGAATAGAAAAGGAGATGATTGACGATTGAATGTCTTATCTACAGACACTTTTGGATGCGACCATGATTTGAAAAGAAGAGGAATTTCTGAAGAGACATGAGATTGGACTGTCACAGTTCGTTTGAGAAATATTCTTCCGAAAAACTTGAAGCACTTTTTAAAGACAGAGGAAATCCACGTAAGGCTGATGCGAAATCTCCCTTTTCTTGTCCAGAATTTGTTGCGTAGATGGAAGAAGAATATTAAATCTTTGTAATCCCCCAGAGAAGGATTTATGAGAATAAGAAACACTTGACAATCATCACTGGAATGATTCGGCGACCATAAATCTCGGGTCTGGGAATTGGATATGGGAATAGACAAAAAAAAAAAAAAAAAAAAAAAAAAAAATAGTTGGATGTTGAATTACATCCGAATTCTATTACCATTTAGTACAACAGAATAGATATGGAAATAGACAAAAAAAAAAAAAAAAAAAAAAACCCGATGTTGAATTACATCCGAATTCTATTATCATTTAGTACAACAGATATCGGATGTAAGGAGCATTTACTAGGAGAGGCTGGAGCGTGAACATGACAGTAAAAGAAATATTTAATAATAATCTCGTTAAGACAATTGAAAGACGACGAAAACATTTAAATACTTTCACAGTTTTAACAATGAGTTCAAACTTATTTTAGATATTTTATATTACGAACATCTGATGTCTTTTTAACAACAAGATCAGAGATTTTGTTGTAAATAAAAGATGACTATTCACTTAAAAGAACAGGAGTTAATATTTACTTGAATGTACAAAGGGCATGTCTGGAAAGTTTTTTATTTTCTCTCTCTCTCTCTCTCTCTCTCTCTCTCTCTCTCTCTCTCTCTCTCTCTCTCTCTCTCTCTCTCTATATATATATATATATGTATGTATATATGTATGTATGTATATACATATATATACACACATATATATATATACAGTATATGTATATGTATATATATATGTATATATATATATGTATATATATATATATATATATATATATATATATATATATATACACACACAAAACACATTACAATATTGTGATCCAAAATTAAGAATAGAAATATTCCGAACTTTCGCATCCAGCGCCGATAACGTTAACGACCAAATCATTCATTGTAGGTGACACAATTCCATCAAAACCAAAAAAATATTCAGCAATAAAAATCTGTCACAGACGAACGAGAAAAACAATGATATATTACACAAGTATCCAATTTCCTTTTTTTTTTTTTATTCTACTGTATTGGAAAAGTGTCCTCCACTATATTTATATAAAATATAACCTAATATCTTTGTTTTTAACTTACATAGGAAGACTGGGAATATTAACAAAGCAAAAAAGAAACACATACATACATACATACACACACATATATATATATACATATGTATATTTATGAATATATATATATATATATATATATATATATATATATATATATATATATATATATATGGGGGAGTGTGTTTGTGTTTTTATGCATGTAATAATAGCAAGACCAACGGAATTTGAAAAAAAAATTCTATCTTGCAGTCTTTCATAAAATTAAAAGTAATTCAAAGTTTTACTTCATACATATTGTGTATTGGAAATTCATAAAAAGAATAAGTAGGTAACTATGTGCTCATGTCTGCAAATATTAGGAGAGACTCACTTAAATCCCATGTTCAGATTCACTCGTAAGGATTCAAGATAAGTAATTCAATTACCCATATGATTTGCAAATCGAATGACTTAGACACTATATTTAGGTTATGATTAGCGAATAATGTCTAACTCGTTTACAGATGAAAATTGTTATATTATAACACCACGAGTTCTCTTATAATAACTTCATTCAAATTTTCCTTTGAGATAGAATTTAATGGGGCGAGTTTTTTTCCACGCTTTGAAGTGGAAATATTTTACCAGCGACCACGTGCCTAAAATCATTACGACTAACGACCTCGTACCTAAAATGATTAAGCCGATTTGTATATAATTGGAGAATTTTCTCAGAATACCGTCATCAGTGAAGCGGTACGTATTCTCATGTGTTAAGGTAACACCATTCATGTGTTGGTCAGATTCAACATGAATGGAAATCGATATGTTATGTGGTAATTTTATGTAAAAAACTATTAACATACGTATATATACATAGATATGCCCCCATCTCTCTCTCTCTCTCTCTCTCTCTCTCTCTCTCTCTCTCTCTCTCTCTCATTATATATATGCATATACTGTATATAGACATAAATATAGATAAATATTTGTATATGTATGTACATATACACAGTATAATACACACACAAACATATACGGTATATATAATATAAATATATATATATATATATATATATATATATACAGTATATATATATATATATATAAATATATATATATATATATATACATATATATATATATATATGTGTGTGTGTGTGTGTGTGTGTGTGCGCGCGTGCATATTCAAATGTGTATAAGAAATTATGTATAAATATGAATACTAAATTGCATAAGATTCAACTCTCCTTTAGAAGCCAAAGTCTTTTAGTGTGCTCCAAATGAGCTTATATATTACAATTAATGAAATATTAATGTCAAAAGAAGCCCTTATCAATCATATCAAAACATTTTAAATAGAAATTAATAACTATCAAATAAGAAGTGCACCATATATTTGCCTAATTGATTTATGATTGTTTCGTTATTACGTAAATTTTGTTAAATATCACAAATGCGAAATTAAATTAATGATACTATGACGGCCAATTCCATCCGCTTATGAGTGACATTACGTGGAGAGAGAGAGAGAGAGAGAGAGAGAGAGAGAGAGAGAGAGAGATGTGTGTGTAAGTAATTCTTATGGATTAACTGTAAAATTCTAGATATGTAATACTAAATTTATTATCTAGAGAGAGAGAGAGAGAGAGAGAGAGAGAGAGAGAGAGAGAGAGAGCGAGAGTGCGTGTAAGTAATTCTAATGGATTAGCCTAACCGTAACATTCTAGATATGTAATATTAAATTTATTATTGAGAGAGAGAGAGAGAGAGAGAGAGAGAGAGAGAGAGAGAGAGAGAGAGAGAGAGAGAGAGAGAGAGAGAGAGACAGACAGACAGAGAGAGAGAGAGAGAGAGTCTAAGTAAATTTAGTGAATTGACATTAAAATTCTCGATATGCAATATTAAATTGTTCATTTATTACTTCAAAAGAGAGAGAGAGAGAGAGAGAGAGAGAGAGAGAGAGAGAGAGAGAGAGAGAGAGAGAGAGAGAGAGAGAGAGAGAGAGAGAGCCTAAGTAATTCTAATAGATTGATCGTAAAATTCTCGATATGCAATGCTAAATTGTTCATTAATTATAACGCTGGCAACTCCAACTTTCTGTCAATATCCTATCTACTTTAATCTGAAAATTATAGTCGTTTTTATATATAATTCTATTACTCCGATGCGATACAGAAAAAATTATAGCTCAAAAAAAAAAAATCATTGTGATTAACTAGGGCCATTCATGAACATTTCCAAAATTGAATATATAATTTCAAAATCCGGTAAAATAATGAAATAGATGTAGAGAAAAATCCTAAAAAAGTGGAATATGCATATTGATAATGAACAGATATACGAGAAATTAAGTAAATCTAAAAGCTAATCATATATTTACTCAAGTATTCTTCGAAACTACGAACAGAGAAAGAAAACGAGGTATCATTCGGATTTAACTATCGGGCCAACATCGCGCGCAAAATCACCAGCCTTTGCACGGGGCAAGCGAGAATGTGTCGTGTTCGCCCAACAGAACTAGCGGTAGGGTAACCAGTCAGTCGCTACTATCCAGTCGCCTCGCGCGGTACAGGACCCTGAGCCCTAGAGCGCACCCAGTCATCCTCAGTCCCGTAGGCAATCCTTCTCGACTAAAACAATTTGACTCATCCTTTAAATAAAGAATAATCTATTCATTGAACCCAGTTAAGACTAATTAATTAATTAAAACGTGTGGACTAGAACATCTCAAACTTTTCTGGAACGTTTTCTAAAAACGTGTCGACTAGAACAAATCTGGAAACTTTTCTTCGCAAGTTTTGGAACGTTTTCTAAAGCGTCGAACGTCTGTGTGAGTGTCAGGAAACACATGCTTATTGTGCGAGTGGTGATGATTGTGCGGAAGGTGATCCCAGGGGAATACTGAGGCTCTTGGAAGTACATATGGTTTGCCCGAGGAACTAATGTAAATTACTTTGGTTCTCAAATGGTATGTTCCCTCAAACATGAGGCCTTAGGGTAAGTAGCTGAAGACGATAAGGTCATTATTATTTCTTAGCTGAAGAAGTAAACTATAAATTAATAACAATTTAGGTCTGGATTAAAAATAATGAATTTAAAATTGTGAAACAAATAATATGTAAAATATTCCCCCATAGAAAATTATATAGAATTATCATTAACGTGTTCCATTAAGTAATTAATGCATATCTTACAAAATATATTCGAAAATAAAGTAAAACCTACCAGTTTTCTGTTGCGACATAGCTTTAAAAAAAGTTTAACTTATCGAAAAAATCTAAATAAAAGTAGATGCGAAAATGCATATAAGAAAAAATCAATAAAATATCGAAACAAGGAAAGTATTTATAAAAATATGGAGAACACAAGTTATTAATATATGTATATATATATATATATATATATATATTAATTTATATTAATTTCAAACGGTTTATCTCTCTCTCTCTCTCTCTCTCTCTCTCTCTCTCTCGCTCTCTCTCTCTCTCTCTATATATATATATATATATATATAGAGAGAGAGAGAGAGAGAGAGAGAGAGAGACACACACATACGTATATATATGATATACACACACGGAGAGAGAGAGAGAGAGAGAGAGAGAGAGAGAGAGAGAGAGAGAGAGACAAAAGCCGTTTGAAAAGCTCTACGAAATTACCTCAACTATGGCTAATAAATTAATAAATTCTTCTTTATAAAATCTCCATATATTCAGAACAGGAGCGGGTGGTTCTGACAGTAAAGGCTCTTTGTCGCGGTCATTAGCACTAATAAGATAACAAGGACCGATTTCATCTTAAATAATCTTGTGTTTTTTTTTCAAGGGATTTATTGAGTGGAATAACAGCCAATATGCATAATTTATGTATTCTTAGTCTATTCCATTATATGTACATATATACATACATACCTACATACACACACCTATATATATATATATATATATATAATATATATATATATATACATACATTTGCATATATATACATATATATATATATATATAAACATACATTTGCATATATATATATATATATATATATATACATACATTTGCATATATATACACACATATATATATATATATATATATGTGTGTGTGTGTGTGCGTGTGTGTGTATTTGTACATTACCCTCATCATCTCTTCTTACGCCTATTAACGTAAAGGGCCTGTTAGATTTCGCCAGTCGTCTCTATCTTGAGATTTTAATTCAATACTTTTCCATGTACATTATACATACATATATACAGTATATGTATGTATATATATATATATATATATATACACACATATGAAACATCATAACACGCAACCAATATATTACTCAGCCACTTGGTTTGTTTACAAATGCGAGCATATGCGAGCGAAGTGTGTTTCGTCAACAAAGTTCGCAAAAAAGTTTGTTTATCCGTAAACTATCGAGTAAAAATCCATCTGGGAATCTCTGAATTACAGCTTTATAATTACGGGGGATTATTTGATATTATTTGCGATTTTCACGAGATGTTTATTGGAATTACACCTCTCTCTCTCTCTCTCTCTCTCTCTCTCTCTCTCTCTCTCTTTTCTCTCTCTCTCTCTCATATATATATATATATATATATATATATATATATATATATATATATATATTAGTGTACGCGACCCGTCAAAAATTACGGCTAAATACATAGATAGATATGCACCCACAAGCATACCCCTCTCACCAAGGTATCACTACTCCCTCTCCCCTACCCGAGGGACAGGAGAGCTGAGCGTAACCGAATATATATATATATATATATATATATATATATATATATATATATATATATATATATATATATATAATAATAATAATAATAAAAATGTTCTAAGATATGCTCTTTTTCCTAATCACTTTCTACATATTTCACCAAACAGAATCGTCCAATGAATATAGTTTTATCCGTATAATACTTCTTGTTATTAAAAATTATTACCTTCCCATGTTTAATTCAAATTCTTTTCCTGTCGTTATTCTGACAGTCTTCGTCTGCTGAAAGAGAATTGTCGCTCACAAGGTATGGTTTGAGGGGGGGGGGGGTGAAGTAATCCATTTATCGTAAATACTGTAGCTCAACTTTATGTTTATTCAGCATTTAATACTATTTCCTTCAAAACGCTGTTTTATTAATTTAGATATAGCCACCAAATACATTTCTTTAGTACTATAATGATGACATTTCTTTATATTACATCGATTCATTTTCAAAATTCTAGTTATATGTACAGAAGAACCACCTCAGTAGTTATTAAGAAAAAAAACCTTTTTTTTTTTACAGAAAACTAATTTTTAATCATCCGTAAAACTTTTTAAAATAAAATGTAATATGGTCGAGTATAACTCATATGTAATTTATTTCCATGCGAATAAGTGTGAATATGGGAAAAAAATGGCCACTGAATATATATATATATATATATATATTATATATATATATATATATATATATATATATATATATACATACATATATATATATTTATATAATATATATATATATATATATTATATATATATATATATATATATATATATATATATATATATATATATATACCGCATAAATATACATACATAAGCTTATTTGGATTTATCAATATTTATAAATATTTCTTAAGTATAACATTTAAACTATATTGGATACTATTAAGTTAGACACTAAAAAACATCTCTACCAACATAACAATTGACTTACTCACCGGCTCGATTAACTAAATCCTAAATAGTGTAGAGTATATTTAAGTGTAATAAGTATAAAAATATTTAGAAAATCATAATATGGAAATATGGAGTCTTATGTGTACATATAAGTTTCATGAGAACTATAGTCAATTCTTTTTAGTGAAGCAGATTTGCACCGACTCGCAGGGATGCCCTTTTAGCTCGGAAAAGTTTCCTGATCGCTGATTGGTTGGACAAGATAATTCTAACCAATCAGAGAGCAGGAAACTTTTCCAAGCTAAAAGGGCACCGCTGCGAGTCGGTGCAAATCTGCCTCACTACAAAAAAATTGAGTATAGGACGAGCTATAGGCCTTCATACGTCACACACAAACATAATTATTGTCTTAGTTATTTCCAGAAACCTTTTAACAGAAAGATCAGTTACGTTTCACTATTTGCTTCTGCATCAGTATAGATGTTAAGAGATATACTTCATAATAGATTAGATAAACTATTATTTTATGCATATTTTTCATTGATCTCCACATCTTTTGATATATTTCTTCCGTGTAGACGTTTGTGAATTAAATAGGAGAAAATGAAAAGCAACTATAAAAGAAATTAGCAATACATTGTAAAACTCATGAATCGTAAAGCATTTAACTACAGTTATTTAACTGTAACTCTGGCATATTTATTATTGACCTGCATATCCTATATATATATATATATATATATATTTAATTAATATTAATACCGTGTAGACGTTTGACAATTAAAGGGGAAATGATAAGCAACTATATATATATATATATATATATATATATATATATATATATATATATACTGTATGTATATATATATATATAATCTGTATATATATATATACTGTATATATATATAATATATTATATATATTAATATATATGTATATTAAAACTCATAAACCGTAATACATTAAACTACTGTTATTTTATACATAACTTTTGCATAATTTTCCCTGACCTGCATATCCTATCTATATTCATTTAGTATAGACGTTTGTGAATTAAAGGAATAAAGGGTTAAGCAAAAAAAAAAAAAAAAAAAAACACAAACACAATACACTCTAAAACTCATAAATCATAAAACGGAATACTCGCAGAGATTTGAGAATTAGTATTAATAATAACACCTGTCAGATATAAATGAGATATTTCATTTAGATCCAGAATATATGACGAATTAATAACGGGAATTAGGAAGAGATTTATTCATAAATTGGCAAGGATTGTTTAATGGAATTTCAGCCATAAGGCCGAGCGTCAGCACTGGGGGAACTAATTCAGAAACTCAATAGTAAAGGTGCAAAGTCGATAAAGATGATTGAAAAAGTATGTAACAGTTTCTATGATGCATTTGTATATTATTATTATTACTATTATTATTATTACTAGCTAGGCTACAACCCTAATTGGAAAAGCAGGATGCTATAAGCCCAGGGGCTCCAATAGGGCAAATAGTCCAGTGAAGAAAGGAATAAAGGAAAACTATTTTTAGAAGAGTAACAACATTGAAATAAATATCTCCTATATTAACTATCAAAACGTTAACAAAACAAGAGGAGGAGAAATAAGATAGAAAAGTGTTCCCGAGTGTACCCTCAAGCAAGAGAACTCCAACCCAAGACAGTGGAAGACCACGGTACAGAGGTTATGGCACTACCCAAGACTAGAATACACTCATATACACATATACATAAACATATGTATATATGTACATATATGCACACCCGCACACACAAACACACACACACACACATATATATATATACAGACATACATATGTATCTGTATTTGCATATGTGTTCGTATGTCTGTGTCTGTGCATGTGATTTCTGGTCAACAAAGAATTATGGTGTTACTCTTGTTATAACAAGGCAGTAGTAGAAGTGGTAGAGAGAGAGAGAGAGAGGAGAGAGAGAGAGAGAGAGAGAGAGAGAGAGAGAGAGAGAGAGAGAGAGATTACTATTAACATAGATGTGAAACCTGAATAAAATTTACGTGATTTATGTTTACAAAAAAACGATATTGTTATTAACATAACACTATTATACAAATAGAGAGAGAGAGAGAGAGAGAGAGAGAGAGAGAGAGAGAGAGAGAGAGAGAGAGAGAGTAACGGAATGTTATAAAATCAGAACACAATTTCAAACAGCGCCGACAAATGAATTCCGTGTGCCTGGATATGAAATTAGATGACACGACAATAAGACATGAATATTATTTCCTGAGGGAAAATAACAAAGCTCGCTACTAATAATTTTATTTGTTCGAATATATCTCCTCCATTAGAGGCTAATCTACTTTGCTTTATAATACAGTTATCACCATTATCATTATTACCATTAGTAGTAGCTGTAATATGTTTATTGGTAGTTGTTTTAGGGATGTCTATAATAAACAATTTGAAAGGGCTATTAACATGCTAAAATGTAAGCCGGGAGAAATAGAAAATAGCAAAAATCTAGAGAAAATCTGCGAAAAATCTACATGGTTAAAATTACTGGTTAAACCTCCACTTGCATTTACTGCAAAAGCTCTACAACGTTAAGGGTTGAGGTGGCCTGGTGGTAGCGTTCTCCCCTGGTGATTGCAAGATTGGGGTTCGAGTCCCGCTCAAATTCGTTAGTTTCTTTGGTCGCTACAATCTCAGCATCCTTGTGAGCTAAGGATGAGAGGTTTAGGGTAGCCTAGAGGTCTATCTACTGAGTAAACAGCAGCCATTGCCTGGCCCTCCTTGGTCCTAGCTTGGGTGGAGAGGAGACTTGGGCACTGATCATGTATAGTATGGTCAGTCTCTAAGTATTGTCCCGTTTGATAGGGTAATGTCATTGTCCCTTACCTCTGCCATTCATGAGGGACCTTTAAATCTTTAAAACGTTTACAATTCTTCCAAAAGGCTGAAATAACTGGCTACAACATCAATTGCACTTACTTCCAGGAGGATACTTTTGCTTTCATATTCTCAATCCTTCTCTTTGGTTCCAATTCAATCATAAAATTTGAGATTTTCATTACCAAGTAATTATTATTCATATAGCTTTTGGAAATAACGATATATACTTTATATTTATTTTAATGTTGTTGCTCTTCTTAAAATATTTTATTTTCCCTTGTTTCCTTTCATCGCTGGGCTATTTTCCCTGTTGGGACCCCTGGGCTTATAGCATTCTGCTTTTCTAACTAGGGTTGTAGTTTAGCAGTTAATAATAATAATAATAATAATAATAATAATAATAATAATAATAATAATAATAATAATAATAAAGTCTCTGGTCATCAATTGGAGGGTGCGGTTGTGTAGCAGGCGGTTAGACATTGCAATATGCACATATAAATTATTATATTTCAGTAATTCAGAGTATGATTAAAAAAAAAACTATATATGATAGTATAAATAATTACAGGTAAAATGTTAAAAACTGAAACTATATAGCTATATTTCCCTGTTGGAGCCCATGGGCTTAAACTATCCTGTTTTTCCAACTAAGGTTGTAGCTTAGAAAATACTACTACTACTACTACTACTACTACCACTACTACTACTACTACTATTACTAATAATACTACTAATAATAATAATACACCAACAGAATGTCAGAAAAAAAAGAAATGTATAAAAAAATAGAGTTTATAAAACTCAGAATAGTCGATTTAAATCTGCGTGAACTGGAATTTAGTGAGCCTGAGAGAAGGACTGTGTTCTTCAGTGGGCCATAAGGAATGAGATCTGGAACTGTTTGCCTATACCAAGTAAGGCCTAAAAAGGGAATGTTCTGAGTTTCTACATCCAGTGACATGTGAAGATACAGTGGATGCGTTATTTAAAGTCCCCAAACGCATATCACGATCTAACACATGAAACCTATATATATATATATATATATGTGTGTGTGTGTGTGTGTGTGTGTGTGTAAATCATGACTAGTTTCCTCTCTACGACATCGTCAATTCTTGTTGATGATGTAGAAACAAAACATCGTTAAGATTTACTCAGTATTTCCCCTTTACATTGTGGTTTATTGCAACTGAGCATCACGTGCTCATGTGAGTTTTACGCACATACAAATTCATAAGCGTGTATATATATACATATATATATATATATATATATATATACATATATTCCTTATATTTCTGATCTGAAATAATGACGTTAAGATAATATACAAAAGCATTCACTATGAGAGAGAGAGAGAGAGAGAGAGAGAGAGAGAGAGAGAGAGAGAGAGAGAGATCCAATATCTCTATCCTTATATTGCAGATTATTATTATTATTATCATTATCATTATTATGATTTAAATGACAACCCTAGTTGAAAAAGCAAGATACTATAAGTTGAAGGGCTTCAACAGGGAAAAATAGCCCAGTGAGGAAAGATAATAAAGAAATAAATAAACGACCTGAGAAATAATGAACAACTAAAATACATATTTTAAAAACAGTAACATCAAAACAGATATTTCATAAACTATAAAAAGACTCATGTCAGCTTGTTCAACATAAAAAAACATTTGCTGTAAGTTTGAAATAATAATAATAATAATAATAATAATAATAATAATAATAATAATAATATAATTAAAAAAAAAAAAACATTTCTCAATTTGTTAGTAATAGCGTTTGAAAGTCCCGACTTCTTTATTAGTCAAACTGCAAGAAAATCACGCGCGTTGAATTACACGATTAATAAAGAGTACCTTAATTATGCTTATTCATAGATAAAAGTCTCCTGTTCACGATGAAATCATATTTCGCGAGGGGAATATTCACACAATTAAAAAAAAAAAAAAAATAGAGGATTTTTTTCAGGTACAATAAAACAGGTATAAATTAAGTGATTGTGATGAAGTAATAACAATTACGATTTTTATATTCTTAAAAAAAGAGAAATTCATTTTTTAAACTAATAAAACAGGTATAAATTAAATGATTGTGATAAAGTAATAATAATTAGGATTTTTTTTCTTAATTTCCCATTCATTTGTTTCAAATATATTATCCATAAAAAATGCTACAAATTTTGATTGTAATACTAGTTCCATTATAACGATTTATATATATACTTTAAATTTCTTTCTATTTTTGAAGTAAAATCATATAAAATATTGGGAAATTCAATAAGAAATAAAACTAAGAATCTAATTACGTAGTATCTCATCATTATCATTATTACCATCATCATCATCTCCTCCTACGCCTACTGTTGCAAAGGGCCTCGGTTAGATTTCGCCAGTCGCCTTATTGACTGACTAAATGCATAGAGGATTCATAGGCTAGATTCACCAAAAGAGTATCTTAACAAACCAAAATATTCGTGACCTATCGAACGTCTGTGCAGAAGACTGTCATACAATGTTTAATTTTCAGTGAATTTCTTGTATTTTTGTATTTATTTATTTATTTTTTCTTTTATTTTTAACAAATAACATATTTCTTTGTACTTTGCTGTGTCTTCCCTTATTCTTTTCATTAAATATATATGATGTTTATTCACATGTTGCTTTGTGAATAAGAACATGAAAGTTAATTAACATAATGAAGATAAAACATTCATTCATTATAATTGACCTCATGTTTATAATTACTACAGAATCAGTGGCAAGAAGTTACGCTATTAATATTATTTTTTTAATACATTTCAATTTTGATTTCAATACCTCAGGAGAATAGATTACTTTTAATTATTTCATTTCGTAATATTTATTGTTTATATCCATAGATTACTTTTCATCATTTCATTTCGTAATATTTACTGTATTTATCCACAGATTACTTTTCATTATTTCATTTCGTAATATTTACTGTTTTACATCCATAGATTATTTCTAATTATTTCATTTCTTAAAGTTAATGTTTATAACTTGTAAATAGCAACCATAAAACTATATTCGAAATTACTATATCTACTTTCTGTTGATATAAAGTCATCTATTCTATAAAGGTGTACTCTACCCGTCAAAAATGACGGCTAAATATTTAAATAGATATACAAGCACACAAATTTCACTCTCACCAGGATATGACAACTCCCTCACCCTTTACCCGAGGGATGAGGAGATGTCAGAGTGACCGAAAAAATAAATATACTTATATATTAATTCATCATATATATATATATATATATATATATATATATATATATATATATATATATATTATACATATATACACATACATACATAAACTCATACACACACATGTATATATATATATATATATATATATATATATATATATATAATATATATATATATATAAACCAGGCACCTTCTCTTTATTATATAGAGAAGAAAGAAATGCGTATATATATAAATATATATATTTCTTTTATTTTCCCCTTCGCCTCAAGAACTTTACAACAAAGACATAAAAAAAGATATTAAAACTAATTCACGTCGAAACAAAGACGTTTTTTTCGCCCGTTGGTTATACAAAGTTTAATTTCGATATCAATATAAATAGAATATTTCTTTCAATTCCTAATGCGCTTATGTCGAAGAATATTGATAAATGATTGAGTGACTATTCGCATAAGGGTATAATGTAATGACTGAAAGAAATACTATTCGTAGAAATAATTATTGATAAAAATAAATTACAGAAATAAATGATGAAATTAAGTCTTTAAGTTGTTCGTAACTGAGATGAAAATCATATTTTGTGTAGATTATTTTTATCAATTTCTGCGGTGATTATTCAGAATATTAGAATATATTTATATGAAAAAAAAGATTTTGATATTTTCAATCCCAAGAAAAAAATTACTGTAGAATAATTAAATTAAAAAAACTTGCAATGACTGAATTTTTCTTCTAATTGAATAAATAAACGCTACAACTGCAACGCTTTTGTTATTAAAATCTCATATATTTTAATAAAAAGTGAATATGGAAGCATTATTAATAATAAATACAATCAAATACCGTTATTTTCAATAAACAAAAGATGACTGGAATCTTTTATTTTTCATCTCACTTTTTTGAAACATTAATTAACAGACAAAATGTAAAATAATTATTTCAATGTTTGCATTTTTAATAACTTGATTATTAGCTTCAAAACTTTTATTAAAATTTTTTGGAGGAAATTACACTTACTGCAGACATTAAAATCCACCAACAATATAAATAATGAGTAAATAATGTCTAATTATATACCATTTAAAGTTTAGAGCCCACTCATGAATGTCAGCAGCAAGGGACAGTGACATTGCCCTATGGAGCAGGACAATACCCTAGAGACTGACCATATATACATATGATCAGAGCCCAAGCCCCTTCGCCACACAAGCTAGGACCAAGGAGGGCCAGGCAATGGCTGCTGATGACTCCGCAGATAGACCTATGGGCTCCCTCAAACAACCCAAGATGGTGAGATTGCAGCAACCAAATAAACGAACAGGTTTGAGCGGGACTAGAACCCCAGTCTGGCGTCACCAGTTAGGGAAGTTACCACATAGGCCATCATATAATATAATATTGACAATACTGGTATTGAATAAACAAAACAAAATCTATTTCACTTATAAATGTATAAAATATGTGAAAATCAAATGAAGGAATTCGTAAATACGAAAAATGAAGATAAATAGGAAGAGATTATTCTCAAATCAATTAAACATGTCATAAAAGCAACGAGAAAAAAAAAAAACAATAATGAATGCAGCAAAAAAGTCCTCCCCTACTCTCTCTCTCTCTCTCTCTCTCTCTCTCCTCTCTCTCTCTCCTCTCTCTCTCTCTCCCTCCTCTCTCTCCTCTCTCTCTCTCTCTCTGTAGCCATTTTGCATTGTATTCGTTTAGTCCAGAGGTTCTCAATGGGGGTGAAATTCCCCCCCAGGGGTGAATTCTGGGTTTTTAGGGGGTGAATTGTGACCGAAGTAAGTTCAATGGGTGAGGAGAGCAATTATAGGCTTTGGCATATCTGGCCTGTCAATTGGGCTGGGATTATATCCTAGGATTGGAAAAGGTACTGAGGAAGAGACAGATGGCTGGGGGAATTAAGTAGGCCCCAAGAAAATTACTTAGCAGGCCCAAGGTTGGGAACTCCTGAACTATAAATAGCTGAGAAGCTAATACCAATTTCAGTCTTGAATTGTCCTCAATAAGTGTCTGAGTGAACCTGATTTCCAGGATTGTATCTTCAAGAAAGTACGATCATTCATATATTGAATATGGATTCACATCCATCATCATCAATGGAGAAGAAGGCCCCAATGTGTTATTTGTAGTAAAGCTTTGACAAACGATTCTATGAAACCAGCAAAGATGAGACAGCATTTGTAAAATGTTCATCCTCATCACAGAGACAAGAAAAAAAAAAACTTTTCTGACGCCATGGGAATGCTCTCATAAAGATGAGGCTGGTTTCAACAGAAGAATTTAAAGAGAAAAACCACAAAGTTACTGAAGCTTCCTATGTCGTAGCACTTGAAATAGGCAAAGCAGAAAAAAACATATAATTGGGGAAAATTTGATAAGCCTTGCACTCTCATAATTGGTGGAAATTGTGTTGGAAATGAAATGAAGAAAAAAATTGCAAGGTTCCATTAGCAAACAGTACTGTTTAAAACAGGATAAGTGATATGGCCACTGACATCATGGATCAAGTTGTGCAGGAGATCAAGTCTTCAGCATTTGGCTTATTTTCAATCAACTTGATGAATCAACTGAATGTGGCATCATGTTCCCAGTTGGTGGTGTTTGCAAGGTATGTTCACTCAGATTCATTTAAGGAGGAGTTTCTCTTTTGTTCCCCTCTTGAACTAACTACCAAGGCCTCTGATATTTTGGAGAAGGTTTCATCTTTTTTGAATCAGAAAAATCTTTCGTGGGATAATATCAGTGGGTGTTGTACAGATGAAGCATCAGCTATGTTAGGGACAAAATCAGGATTCCAAGTATGTGTGAAAAAGCGAGTTCCAAAAGTGAAAGGCATTTATTGTATAATCCATCGTCAGGCACAGCCTCAAATACATTTCTTGCTCCGCTAGAGAAGGTTTTGGATCAAACAATTAAAATTGTAATTTCGTCAAAGGAGGGGCACTCAACTCACGACCCTTTCAAGCAGTTATGTACTGATATGGATGCAACCCATCATTTGCTTCTTTTTCCACACAATGTTTGTTGGCTGTCAGAGAAAATGTAACGGAGCGAGTATTTGAACTTAGAGATAAGATCAAATTGTTTTTTGAAGTGCAAGGTAAAACAGAATTTTCTGCCTGGCTGAGTGATGAGGGATGGATCATGCATCTTGCCTGTTTGGTTGATATATTTGAGCAACTGAATAAACTGAATCTTCAGATGCAAGGAAGGAATTACAAGCATTATTAAACTCGTAGATGCCTTGAAAAGCTTTTATGAGCAAGCTTGGAAATTGGAAGAGAAGGGTAAATGCAGATAATGTAGTAATGTTTGGGAAAACTGCCATCTATTCTTGCTGTTTGTGGTGAAGACAAGGTGCTTCCACAATTGCAAAAAAAATGAAACTTGGCAGCATTTGACAGCACTAGAAAATTAATTCAGACGATATTTTCCCGAACTTGGTGATGATGAGTTGGATTTAGTCAGAAATGCATTCAAACTGTCAGTTGAAAAAGTTCCTGATGATTGTCAAGATGAGGTTTTGGAGTTAAAAACTGATTCGGGTGTAAGAGATGCGTTCGATGAGAAATCGATAACAGAATTTTGGCCTCTGATGTGCGATTCCACCCAAAAGTGGAAGAATTGCTATCCGTGTATTGCTTCCGTTTGTATCGGCATATCTTTGTCAGTCAGGCTTTTCAACTCTGTTACAAAGTAAAACGATGCAGCGCAGTAGATTAGAGGTAGCAAATAACCTGCGTTGTGCCCTTTCAAGCACTCATCGCGTATACCAGAATTGGCTAAGAAAAAACAATCATAGGTTTCGTCAATCGATGAACTGTAATATTCTGAATAAAATTAACTACAGGTTTATAATATCTTTTTACCCTATCGAACTTTTTGTTATTGCATTAGCTTCAGTTTGGCCTGCTAAGTAGTTCTTATAAATTGAATAAAAAAATATTTTACTTTTATTCAAGTTTTATATCCATCGATATTTTCAATTTGCATATAATTTGTAATATTCCATTAAAAAGATAATCCATGTAAAACTGTAAATGTATATTTAAAAAAAAAAGTAATTTTTAATAATATTTGCATATTATT
>NC_090764.1:6093638-6098638 GCF_036898095.1 Palaemon carinicauda
CACTGGGCTATTTTTCCCTATTAGAGCTCTTGCTTGGCCTTATAGCATCTTGCTTTTCTACTAGGGTTGTAGCTTGGCTAGTCATGATAATAATAATAATAATAATAGTAGTTTGCAGATTGTTTCCTTGTGGACTTCTGAAAAAGAGATCGTTCCTTTCGATTTCATATTAGCCAGATTCCCCGGAGTAGCTGAGCCTTGTCCGATACAACAGTTACGTGGAATAGATTTCCGTGGGAAACTGGCTTCCGGAATTTCATAGCAGCATATGCCTCTAACATTTCACCCCGAGAGAGAGAGAGAGAGAGAGAGAGAGAGAGAGAGAGAGAGAGAGAGAGAGAGAGAGAGAGAGAGAGAGAGAGAAACATTAACTTGAGAGATTTGATGAGGGAACCTCCACACTCAATTGGCGAAATCAAGCATCCTTTATTTCTCTCTCTCTCTCTCTATCTCTCTCTCTCTCTCTCTCTCTCTCTCTCTCTCTCTCTCTCTCTCTCTCTCTCTCTCTCAGTATGACCAACAGCAGTCAACTGAGAATCAGGTTCCCGATTTAATGTTTAGAACAATCATTCCTGTTCTCACTCGGTTTTGGGACTGATTTAGTGTCTCTTGAGAGAGAGAGAGAGAGAGAGAGAGAGAGAGAGAGAGAGAGAGAGCTTGCAACGTAATTGGTGAATGTCTCCTGTAGCCCTTGTTATACAAAAGAACGTCTAGTTCTTGAGGCCTAATTAGATTATTATGCAGATTTAGAGCGGGAAGTTGGTCAAGATGCAACAAGGAATTTGCATTTTAATGGTTCTCTGAATAACAACAAGAGCACTTTTGATAAGAAAAAAGTAAATGGGAATTAAGGAAGAAGGCTTTAGGTTCAGGATTTTTTAATTTCTTAACTTTTCCTCTTCTTTACTGTGATATCTTATTATGAAACTTCGAGAGTATATTGAGAAAATTACTGATAAATAGGTTGTATGCGGTGAAAAGAAAACAAGATGGCAGTTGTTATAGAGAAATTATGCTTTATTATGTGTTTTTATCGACGGAAAATAATTCATTATTGTTAATAAGAAAAAAAAGCGATAACTGAGGGTAATTGCAAAGGTGCACTGTCAGAAAAAAACTGTAATTTTATTCGGAAATTCTCTGTAAAATTATACGGTTCTCATCCGTATTTCAGTAAAATACAGACGACCGTAATTTTACCTTAGTTTGTTATTATCACTCGTTTACGTCAATATATCCGTTTTTAAAACGGTAAAAAGCATGGAATAAATGTTGCCAGACATTTACCGTTTTATTAATGCAATCTTAAGTGTGAACAATTGTATGATATTCTTTGTGAGAAATTAATTGCAAATTTCAGTAAAAGGTTCCACCACTAAAGGACCATCTAAAAGACAGCTTATTTGATTCATTTTTTTTTTTTTGGCTTCTATTTTTAAGTGTACTTACTAAATCGAATAGATAAAGTATTCATACGACCGGTTTTATCTTAGTTTTATATATACCGTTATACTCTATTGTTTTGACGAATCCAAATAAACTTTTAAAATCAGTATAATCTCATTTGGATTTGTAAATGCAGAAAACATAGGCAAGCGAGTATTTAATCATCACCATAAATATTATGATTTATATTGGAATTCTTAAAAGGAAATACCACAAACTCTGACTAACAGGATTAATAAACGGATTTCCACGTTCCTGGCAGAAAAGGAAAGAGTGTTCTGTTGCGTTTCCCAAAACGCAGAGATTCTATCGCGTGTAGGACTTCTTTAACGGCGTTGGAAGGTGGAGGATAGCAAATATAACAGTAAAGCTTCATAGGCGAGCGGGTGGTAGTGTATACATATATCCAGATACATGCTTTCTGGATATATATATATATATATATATATATATATATATATATATATATATATATATATACCTATTTATTCACACATTACATATATATACATATATACAGTTTATATATATATATATATATATATATATATATATATACATATATATATATATATATACATATTTATATAAATAGTATATATATATACACATACACACATACATACATAGCACACACACACATACACAGCACACACACACAGCCACACAAATAGAACCCAAAGAGAAAGCAGGGTTATCCAAAAAGTTCCTTATATGTCTCCTTCCTTCATTTAAAAAATAAACAGTGTTTATATTCGCAGTCAACATGGAGCCTTGAACGTTTTAAAACTGCTATCCTTTCGCAATTGTATTCTCTCCCCCACCCCCTTCATTACAATTCAGTGCAAATGTAATTAATTTCCTTTCCCCATAATCTGAGTCCTTCTCAGACCTGGAAAACTGGAAAACTGTCATGCGCTTTTGGATGTCCTGACTTTATGAGAGATGTAGGAGGTGAAGTGCCTCTTGGAGGCAATCTTTTTTATGAGGATTCTCACTTCCCTTCTCATACTGAAGGGCCCTTTCCCGTCCTCATTCGTACCGTATGGTATATACCTTCTTTTCGCTTTCTCTAACTACTCCCTCCTTTAAGATAAATTAGTGAATAAAAGCTCCCACATCTAACGTAAAGTAAATTCTTTGCCTTTTTCATAATTCAGACCATCCTTTACATTCAGATCTTCATGCACAATTCCATCCTGTCCGTAATACTAGGTAGGCAGATAATTCTAATAGCCAGGCCTTCTCCATCAAGAGGCTCAATACTACACAGTTATTCCAGAAGTTTTATTCCAGCTGTGACCAAGCTGTGGAATGATCTTTCTAATCGGGTAGTTGAATCAGTAGAACTTCAAAAGTTCAAAGTTGCAGCAAATGTTTCTATGTTGAACAGGCTGACACAAGTCTTTTTAGTTTATATATGACATATCTGTTTTGACGCGGTTAGTGTTTGCAGAATGATTTATTCTTAATTTGTTCTCATCATTTATTTATTTCCTTATTTCCTTTCATCGCTCGGCTATTCTTCCCTGTTGGAGGCCTTGGGCTTATAGCGTCTTGCTTTTCCAACTACGGTTGTGGCTTGGCTAGTAATAATGGTAATAATAATATCCCGTTTTTTCTTTCTATCTTCAATCAATTTTCCCAGCGGTTTTTTTTTTCTTGTCCTATACCCGTATCGCACCCGTGTATCAATATACTTTATATTTATACTATTGTCTGGTTATTATTTCTCATCTTTATTTGTATCCCTTTCTTTTTCTCTTTTTCCTTCCATTCTAAATTTCATTTTTATCCCTTCGTCTTTCCCTTTCTCCCCCTTTTTATCTCTTCTTCCAGACACGGTCTCGGTTATATTGTCGCCTGGTTCTTATTTCTCATCTTCATTCTTATCCCTTTCTTTTTCTCTTTTTCCTTCCATTCTCAATTCAGATCTTATCCCTTCTTCTTTCTCCTTCTCTCCCTTTTTATCTCTTCTTCCAGACACTGTCTCGATCTTCCTGCAGAAAGGAGTAAGAATTTAGCACACTTCATTGACTTCCGCCCTCGCTAGAAAAAAAAATAGACATTGCACATAACAACATACTCGCGATTTCCTGCTTGCCCTTCGAATATTTTTTTAGCATAAAATGGCCGATAATAAATAACCTACGATTGAATCAGACTTCGCGTTATTCATATTTAACAATCAACTTTTTTTTTTTTTTTTTTTTTTTTCCTCCAGGCGGGTGAACAATAAGAACGTTTGCAACGTTTCGTCGACAAAATGAAAACGTTTCGACGAGACCAACAACAGGAAGCAAATTAAAGAGAAATAAGACCCATAAAACATGGGGCCGGCGTGAAGGCCGTCATGGGGGTGGGGTGGGTTGAGTTCTTTGGTATACAAATCTGCCTCAACCCATTAGAGCAATTTGTAGGAAGCGCTGGAAAGAACCTAGCGATTTCCAGTTTGCCCCAACCTGGATTCCATGCGCTTGAGAAAGATATGAACTCCGCGCCTGGAAGGATCATGGAATAACTGCTATCTTATGGAGTTTTGAACCTTATGGTCAGATGATGCTTACTGCTTTCTTCTCGTGACCCCATACAAATTAGAGTTACAGTCCTGATAAATGTCGGAGTTATGGGGGTAAGGGATCGGAGAGATGGAGAGATAAGTGGAGATAGATACTGTACTGAAGAGCATACTTGGGTGGATTTGCAGCGGATGAGAATGCGTCCTGAAATATCAATAAATGGAGATTGGGTGTTCTTGCGATTTTTATAGAATGGTCTGTGGATTAAATGGCGTGAGATAAGAATTATTATTATTATTATTATTATTATTATTATTATTATTATTATTATTATTATTATTATTTTTATTATATTTATTATTGCTATTACTAGCTAAGTTACTACCATAGTTGGAAAAGCAAGATAATATAAGAGCAAGGGCTCCAACAGGGAAAAATTATATTATTATTATTATTATCATTATTATTATTATTATTATTATTATTATTATTATTATTACTAGCTAAACTACAACCCTAGTTGAAAAAGCAAGATGTTATAAGACCAAGGGCATCAACAGGGAAAAATTATATTATTATTATTATTATTATTATTATTATTATTATTATTATTATTATTATTATTATTATTATTATCATTATTATTATCATTATTATTATTACTAGCTAAGCTACGACCCTAGTTGAAAAAGCAAGATGTATAAGACCAATGGCTTCAACAGGGAAAAATTATATTATTATTATTATTATTATTATTATTATTATTATTATTATTATTATTATTATTATTATTACTAGCTAAGCTACAACCCTAGTTGAAAAAGCAAGATGTTATAAGACCAAGGGCATCAACAGGGAAAAATTATATTATTATTATTATTATTATTATTATTATTATTATCATTATTATTATTACTAGCTAAGCTACGACCCTAGTTGAAAAAGCAAGATGCTATAAGACCAAGGGCTTCAACAGGGAAAAATTATACTATTATTATTATTATTATTATTATTATTATCATTATTATCATTATT
>NC_090764.1:6101138-6108638 GCF_036898095.1 Palaemon carinicauda
CTTCCTATATAAACGATAAAAACTTTAACAAAACAAGAAGCGAAATTAGTTAGAATAGTGTGTCTGAGTGTACCCTCAAGCAAGACCATGGTACAGAGGCTATGGCACTACCCAAGACTAGAGAACAATGTTTTGATTTTGGAGTGTCCTTCTCCTAGAAGAGCTGCTTACCACAGCTAAAAGAATATAAATTATCAATAGTCTTACTGATGACCATTTACAGTATTGGTTATTATTTTTCTTATCTCAGTTGTAAGGCTTAGAATGCAAGTTTAACATTAGCATGCCTAGTTATGAAATATCACAAACGAAATTATAATAAATCATAATTAGAGAAGACTTATTTGTTCAAGTATTTTATTATAAAGGGTAACTTGCATTGTTGACATTCATCATTATTATAGCAGTCAGCATTTGAAGTCAACTCTAACGTTGTCAGAGTAAATGAAGGATGTAAACCTAAGATCCTGTTAAAAAAAAATAATTATAGAATAAATTTTTCCAAGTATTTTAGTGAGAAGGGTAACTTGCATTGTTGATCATCAAAAGGATTATCATCCTCAGCATTTGAAATTAACTCTACCGTCGTCAGATTGAATAGATATTGTAAATAAAGAATGTAAATTTAAGATCCATTCAGAAAAAAAAACGCCATAATTATGGAAGATATTTTTCCAAGTATTTTGGTGAAAATTGTAACTTGCATTATTAATGATCATCATTATTATCACCGTCATCATTTGAAGTCAATTCTAACGCAGTCGGAGTAAATAAAGAATGTATATCTAAGTTCCAGTTAGAAAAAAACGTCATAATTATAGAAGACATTATTCCAAATATTAGGATGAAAATGGTAATGTGCATTATTGATAATTATCATTATTATCAACATCAGCATTTGAAGTCAAAACGTCAATAAATAGAGAATATATATCCAAGACCCAGTTAAAAAAAATAACACCACCACCACCAACAACAACAACAAATGCCACACTCCAGCAACAACAGGAACAGAAGTGCTTAGCCAAGAAAATCAGCTGCATAATTTTGGCCAACGGTCGATGGCATCCATCCAAATGAGCTTTTCGCCCTTAATGACGTTGATCATTTTCTAATATCTTCCTCCTTCATAATTTAATTCACTCGTCGAGACATTAGCCTGTTTCCATGCTGATATATTTTGATAAATTATTATTATTATTATTATTATTATTATTATTATTATTATTATTATTATTATTATTATTATTATTATCTGGCATTTCTCAAATAGCTGTACAATTTAGATATCATATTACACTAACATTTTGGAAATAACTGCTTGCATTATTTATCAATTATTATTATTATTAATTATTTATTTTTGCTGTTGTTATTATTATTATTATTATCATTATTATTATTATTATTATTATTATTATTATTATTTATTATTATTGTTATTATTATTATTAAGTGCTAAGCTACAACCCTAGTTGGAAAATTAGGATGCTATAAGCCCAGGGACTCCAATAGGGAATATAGCTCAGTGGGGAAAGGAAACAAGGAAAAATAAAACATTTTAAGAACTAACATTAAGATAAATGTCTCCTTTATAAACTATAAAATCTTTAACAAAATAAGAGGAAGAGGAATAAGATAGAATAGTGTGCCAGAGTGTACCCTCAAGCAAGAGAACTCTAATCCAAGACAGTGGAAGACTGTGGTACCATAGTACTACCCTAGACTAGAGAATAACTGCTTGATTTTGGAGTGTCCTTCTCCTACCTAGAAAAGCTTGCCATCATAATTTGATGAATAACACTAAGAAATTCGCATTAATATTTAGTGTTTATGATCCTTTTCATAATTTGATAGATGGCAGCAAATGTTCATTACCCGATTTTGGGCAATAACACAAAAAATATTCATATTGTATTTTCTTAAATAACACGAAAAAAATCACCATACAAAATATTTTCAGATTTTGTTAAATAGCTCGGAAGAAATCACCCCGATATATGATGATCATTGGAATAGATATGAAAAAACGATAATTTTTACTGTTATATTTTGAAAAATAACACAAATTCTCAGCCATCCTTTTTTTTTTTTGGGGGGGGGGGGTCGTATTTTGTTAAATTACGAAAGAAATCACCCCAAAATATGATGATCATGGACATGATGGAAGTTATTTAACAAAAATTGTCCACTATCCTCTTTTGGAAAAATAATAATTATTTCGTATTTTGTCAAATAACTCGAAAAAAAAATCCCCCCGATATATGATGATCATGGATATAATAGAAGTTATTTTTAGACAAATAGTAAATATTGTTTACCATCTATTTTTTTTTTTTTTTGTCAAATAACTTGAGAAAATCACTACTATATATGATAATCATGTACATAATAGAAAAAATGATCTGAACGAAGGTTAAAAAGTGTATCTTAGATATGATATTTTATTTAATCACACAACATTACAACGAAGCCTCATATGCTTTAAGGCCCTGTCTCGTTACAAAATTATGGCTTGTCAAATATGCACAGGAAACTGCTAAAATGAAAAACCCAACATCTAAACACATAATGTCACCTCATACAAAATAATAAAAATGAAAATATTGAAGAAGCATCACACAACTTATTGATAAACGCACCAAGTGGAATAGTTTGTATTTATCACAAGTCCTTAACATACTGCTCTTTTAGACGATAATGCATATTTATACCAGTCAGTTACCTACGTCACTAGTCTAAATACAAATTGGGTTTTCAAGAATTAACTACAGGAAGAAGTGGAAATAAATTTCTAAGTATAAATATTTACAAAGACGGTTTTTTTTATAGTTCACTCAGAATGTATTTTATTTTCATTTGTAATTAGTTTCTTAATCCTCTTGATTTCACAGATCGTAAAATATAAAATCACATTATATATATTTACTAAAATAAAGTTTGATTAATCTTGCATTTAGAAATTATGTAGCTATTCAGCATGTACACTTTTACTTATTTATAATTAGTTATTATCTCTTCATATTATTATGTAAGCATAGTTTTCATCCAAAGATTGAAGCTTTAAGAATTATTATTTTTCTTATATATCTCTACTCTGTTACATCATTTATTTTCCGTTCCATTTGGATAAAACTGATCACAAGGGTAAATTTGCTGATGGGCTGAGTTAGATGTATTGAACACTTTTCAATATAAGGAAAATATGTAATTTTACGTTATTTGTCATACATATATATATATATATATATATATATATATATATATATATATATATATATATATACATATATATATATATATATATTTATATATTTATACATATACATGTATATGTATATATATATATATATATATATATATATATATATATATATATATATATATATATATATATATATATATATTTATATATTTATACATATACATGTATATGTATATATTCATATATATATATATATATATATATATATATATATATATATATATATATATATATATATATATATATATATATAGTATCATCAGCAGTACATTAAATCCTTCTACACATGCTACACCATTCATATCTCTAGTATATTTTGCTTCTGTGATACCAAACGCCTTTTATTTGTTTCAATATCTTTTCCGAATTATCCACTTATTTTTCCCAACGCATCATCATCCAATTTCCTCCACAAAAGCAAATAACTCCTATCAAGTCTGGTTCTCTAAAGTTTTATAATTATATCTTTACAGCCTCACCCTTTCAAATTCTCCTATGTTACATTTCCTATGCAAACACTCCTTATTGATATCTTCATTTCTTTCATTCCAATTCAATGTACACACTTCATTTCTATTAAGGACAGTTAGCTCAGCTAACTTTTTTATTTTAATGTACACACTTCAATTCTATAAAGGAGACTTGGATCAACTATCGTATTTTTTCATTCGTATTCAACGTATACCCTTCCCTTCTATAAAAGATATTTTGTCTCTGCTATCCTTGTTTTATTTATATTCAACGTACACACATCACTTCTATAAAGGAGAGTTAGCTCAGCTATCCGTTTTTCATTCACTTTCACTTACACAATTCATTTCTATAAAGAATTGGCTCAGCTATCCGTTTTTCATTTACATTCAATGTATAGAATTCGCTTCTTTAAAAGAGATTTGGCTTAGCTGTTCATTTTTATTTATATTCAACTTACACACTTCACTTCTATAAAGCGCTGTTAACTCAGCTATCCATTTTTTTCCTTCGCATTCACGTAGAAACTTCTCTTCTATAAAGAGGAGTTAGCTCAGTTATCCTTTTTTTTCATTCGCATTTACGTACATACTTCACTTCTATAAAGGGGAGTTAGCTCAACTATCTTATTTTTCTTTCGCAATCACGTACACACTTCACTTCTATAAAGGGGAGTTATCCTTTTTCATTCGCATTCACGTACACACTTCACTTCTTTAAAGGGGAGTTAGTTCAAGTATCCTTTTTTAATTCGCATTCACGTACACACTTCACTTCTATAAAGGAAAGATGGCCCAATGGGATCACTCAGTAAGTTCCCATCCTACTGGCTAAAGTAATATTAATAAAAGAAGGCATCTGCATTTTTCGTATTATCGTTTTAGTCTGTAATTGTATTGTTTAAGCCTTATGGCAGAGGAGGGTAGGGGAAATAGATAAATAAAGCTAATTAATTACTTTAACATCTACATAAAAAAAAGTATTGCTCACCTTCAAATCAAATATATAACACAATCCTTTAGGCATTGGTAAATCTGGGTGGAATTGTTTTGATAAATTGTTTAGCATAATTTCGTAATTGTATTCTCGTTGGTTCAGAAAATGACTTCAAATTTATAATAATAATAATAATGATAATAATAATAATAATAATAATAATAATAATAATAATAATGGTGATGATAATTATGTTAACAGTTTTTTTGTAAGTGAAAAATTAACATCGAATATAATTAATATTATTTTGTCCAATGTTAACATTATTATTATTATTATTATTATTATTATTATTATTATTATTATTATTATTATTATTATTATTTCTAGCTAAGCTAAAGCCCTAGTTGGAAAAGCAAGATGTCTTAAGCAAAAGGGCTTCAACAGGGAAAAATAGCCCAATGAGGAAAGGAAATAAGGAAATAAATAAACGACATAAGAAGTTAGGAACAATCAAAATAAAATATTTTAAAAACATTAACAACATTAAAATAGATACTTCATATATAAACTATGAAAAGACTTAATTTTCATGCCGTTGACACAATAACATTACTAATCATTGTTTGAGAAATGAATTATTTCCAATGTAAATATTTTGATTTATTGCTAGCATTTAGGCAGAATTCAGACATACACGTCATTTTTATGAGTAAATACACACACACACGCACACCATTAACATTTTCATTATAGAAAATAAAATGTATATCACCATACCACTTAGAAACCGAAAAAAATCTTCATGAGTATTTACAATACCAGATCTTCCATCATTTTCAATTTCATATCTTAACTTTCAATCCAGCCTTTGGAAATCTACCAGAGTTTTTCTAGTGTTCAATATTTTTCATTTCATAATTTTTTTTTTCAATCCAGTATTTCGAAATCTACCCAAGTTTTACTAGTGTTCAATATTTTTCATTTCATAATTATTTTTCTCAATCCAGTCTTTCGATATCTTCCAGAGTTTTTCTAGTGTTCAATATTTTTAATTTCATAATTACTTTCAATACAGTCTTTTGAAATCTACCAGTTTTTCTAGCTTCAATATTCTTTATTTCATGATTATTTTTTTCAATACAGTCTTTCGAAATCTACCCAAGTTTTTTTAATGTTCAATATTTTCAATAATTTCATAAATTACTTTCAATCTTGTCATCAGGATTCACTTGGAATTTTTATGTCACGCCTTGGTATTTTAAGTACATGCTCTTTTTGTATATAGAGTAAAGTCCTTAAACCGTACACCGCTGAAGGAATTTTTCAGGATGACATCACTTCGGTGAAGTTGAAGACTCGGGAGACTTCTGTGATCAGAATTGGTGTAGTTTCATTAACAAAAAAGGAACGAGTGGAAGGGATAGATGGACTGTTGATGGACCCATTCTGGCATCTGTAGGGAGAAAGTAAGAAAGTAGATTAATATATATATATATATATATATATATATATATATATATATATATATATATATATATATATATATATACAATATACACATATATATATATACAATATACATATATATATATATATATATATATATATATATATATATATATATATATATATATATATATATATATATATATGTGTGTATGTGTGTGTGTGTATATATATATATATATATATATATATATATATATATATATATATATATATATGGTATGTACTGTATATATAGACACACACACACACACACATATATATATATATATATATATATATATATATATATACATTTATAAGTATATATAAATATATATATATATTATTATTATTATTATTATTATTATTATTAATTACTAAGCTACAACCCTAGTTGGAAAAGCAAAATGCTATAAGCCCAGAGGCCCCAACAGGGAAAATAGCCCAGTGAGGAAAGGAAACAAGGAAAAATAATATATTTTATGAACAATGACATTTAAATAAATATTTCCTATATAAACTATGAAAACTTTAACTAAACAAGAGGAAGAGAAACGATATAGAATAGTATGCCCGAGTGTACCCTCAAGCAAGAGAACTCTAACCCAAGACAGTGGAAGACCATGGTGCAGAGGCTATGGCACTACCAAAGACTAGAGAACAATGGTTTGATTTTGGAGTGTCCTTCTCCTAGAAGAGCTGCATACCATAGCTAAAGTCTCTTCTACCCTTACCAAGAGGAAAGCAGCCACTGGACAATTACAGTGCAGAAGTTAACCCCTTGGGTGAAGAAGAATTGTTTGGTAATCTCAGTGTTGTTAGGTGGATGAGAACCGAGGAGAATCTGTAAAGAATAGGCCAGACTATTCGGTGTATGTGTAGGCAAAGGGAAAGGGAACCGTAACTAGAGAGAAGGATCCAATGCAGTACTGTCTGGACAGTCAAAGGACCACATAACTCTCTAGCGGTAGTATCTCAACGGGTGGCTGGTGCCCTGACCAACCTACTACCTACAATATATATGTATATATACATAATGTATATAAATGTGCATTTGTTTATGTATGTACTATATATACACACAAAAATATAAACAATGGATACCATAAATATGTCGCGAATAAGAATAATCCAAATGGGAAAAACAACAAGCTTTACATAATACAGCGTTTGATAAAGCTCAGATATTTCATAAACAATTATTACAGAACCATTTTGTGAATGCTATAAATAACCGCAACAAATGTTTGTCATTTACGTATCACTTAATTGACAATACGTATTATATATAAGCTTATACTAAAGTAGACATTGTTTACAAAACACACGGGCTCTTC
>NC_090764.1:6113638-6116138 GCF_036898095.1 Palaemon carinicauda
CGCGGTCATCTAAGGCACCGGAGGAAGCAGCAGGGCCTACCGGAACTGCGTCACAATCGTTCGCCATTCATTCCTATTTCTCGCACGCTCTCTTGCCTCTCTCACATCTATCCTCCTATCACCCAGAGCTTTCTTCACACCATCCATCCACCCAAACCTTGGCCTTCCTCTTGTACTTCTCCCATCAACTCTTGCATTCATCACCTTCTTTAGCAGACAGCCATTTTCCATTCTTTCAACATGGCCAAACCACCTCAACACATTCATATCCACTCTAGCCGCTAACTCATTTCTTACACCCGTTCTCACCCTCACCACTTCGTTCCTAACCCTATCTACTCGAGATACACCAGCCATACTCCTCAGACACTTCATCTCAAACACATTCAATTTCTGTCTCTCCATCACTTTCATTCCCCACAACTCCGATCCATACATCACAGTTGGTACAATCACTTTCTCATATAGAACTCTCTTTACATTCATGCCCAACCCTCTATTTTTTACTACTCCCTTAACTGCCCCCAACACTTTGCAACCTTCATTTACTCTCTGACGTACATCTGCTTCCACTCCACCATTTGCTGCAACAACAGACCCCAAGTACTTAAACTGATCCACCTCCTCAAGTAACTCTCCATTCAACACGACATTCAACCTTGCACCACCTTCCCTTCTTGTACATCTCATAACCTTACTCTTACCCACATTAACTCTCAACTTCCTTCTCTCACACACCCTTCCAAATTCTGTCACTAGTCGGTCAAGCTTCTCTTCTGTGTCTGCTACCAGTACAGTATCATCCGCAAACAACAACTGATTTACCTCCCATTCATGATCATTCTCGCCTGCCAGTTTTAATCCTCGTCCAAGCACTCGAGCATTCACCTCTCTCACCACTCCATCAACATACAAGTTAAACAACCACGGCGACATCACACATCCCTGTCTCAGCCCCACTCTCACCGGAAACCAATCGCTCACTTCATTTCCTATTCTAACACATGCTTTACTACCTTTGTAGAAACTTTTCACTGCTTGCAACAACCTTCCACCAACTCCATATAACCTCATCACATTCCACATTGCTTCCCTATCAACTCTATCATATGCTTTCTCCAGATCCATAAACGCAACATACACCTCCTTACCTTTTGCTAAATACTTCTCGCATATCTGCCTAACTGTAAAAATCTGATTCATACAACCCCTACCTCTTCTAAAACCACCCTGTACTTCCAAGATTGCATTCTCTGTTTTATCCTTAATCCTATTAATCAGTACTCTACCATACACTTTTCCAACTACACTCAACAAACTAATACCTCTTGAATTACAACACTCATGGACATCTCCCTTACCCTTATATAGTGGTACAATACATGCACAGACCCAATCTACTGGTACCAATGACAACACAAAACACACATTAAACAATCTCACTAACCATTCAAGTACAGTCACACCCCCTTCCTTCAACATCTCAGCTTTCACACCATCCATACCAGATGCTTTTCCTACTCTCATTTCATCTAGTGCTCTCCTCACTTCCTCTATTGTAATCTCTCTCTCGTTCTCATCTTCCATCACTGGCACCTCAACATCTGGAACAGCAATTATATCTGCCTCCCTATCATCCTCAACATTAAGCAAACTTTCAAAATATTCCGCCCACCTTTTCCTTGCCTCCTCTCCTTTTAACAACCTTCCATTTCCATCTTTCACTGTCTCTTCAATTCTTGCGCCGGCCTTCCTTACTCTCTTCACTTCTTTCCAAAACTTCTTCTTATTCTCTTCATATGACTGACCCAGTCCCTGACCCCACCTCAGGTCAGCTGCCCTCTTTGCCTCACGTACCTTGCGCTTTACTTCCACCTTTTGCTCTCTATATTTTTCATACTTCTCTATACTATTACTCTGCAGCCATTCTTCAAAAGCCCTCTTTTTCTCTTCCACTTTTACCTTCACTCCTTCATTCCACCATTCACTGCCCTTCCTCATGCTGCCTCCAACAACCTTCTTGCCACATACATCACTTGCAATCCCAACAAAATTTTCTTTTGCTAACTTCCACTCCTCCTCTAAATTACCAGTTTCTCTTACTCTCACCTCGTCATATGCCATTTTCAACCTTTCCTGATATTTACTTTTTACCCCCGGTTTTATTAGCTCTTCAACCCTCACTAGCTCCCTTTTACATCCACCTACTCTATTCCCCCACTCTTTTGCTACAACCAATTTTCCTTCCACCAAAAAATGATCAGACATACCGTTAGCCATACCCCTAAACACGTGCACGTCTTTCAATCTTCCAAACATTCTTTTAGTTATCAACACATAATCCATTAATGCCCTTTCTACTACTCTTCCATTTGCCACTCTTACCCATGTATACTTATTTTTATCTTTCTTTTTAAAAAAGCTAGCACTTATTACCATCTCTTGTTCAACACATATATCTACCAGTCTCTCACCACTCTCATTTTCACCTGGTACGCCA
>NC_090764.1:6118638-6123638 GCF_036898095.1 Palaemon carinicauda
AGTGTATGTACGGATGTGAATGACAAAGGTTCATTGTGTCTGGAGAGATAAAAGGCTTAGATTTAGTTTAAAGGTTAGTGTTTATAGCAACACAACGACTCTAGGACATATGAAGGAGAACAAATACGTTGAAGGTGTGCTTGGGTATCATTTGTCTTTGAAGGAGAAAAGAGGTTTTGATAGTGAGTGTATGAGGTCCTGTAATATGACAAAGAAAGGGAAGGATCATTCTTTTTTTGGTGAGGGGATCTGTGCTTGTTTGAGTCTCCTATCGGTGGATTTATGATTTGAGTTGCAGTTCAAACACCTGGTCTTAAGTATATACTCTTCATGGTAAAGGTTTGGAGCAAATCCTGAACATTTTTTCGTTTTTTACAAACTTTAGAAGGGTGTGCAAATTTAAAACAGTTGAAACGTTGTTTATCTTCCTCTTGCTATTTTGAAGTTTTTATCCTCTTGTTATTTTAATTTTTTTATATTTTATATATGAGAGGTTTATTTTCATATTATTGTTCTCAAAATTCTCTTGTAGTTTTTCCTTATTTCCTTTCCGCACTGGGCTATTTTCCCTGTTGGGGCCCTTGGGCTTGTATCGTCTTGCTTTTCCAACTAGGGTTGTAGCTTGGCAAGTAATAATAATAATAATAATAATAACAATAATAATAATAATAATAATAATGATAATAGTGGCTTTTATTTAGGTGGTTATGGTAAAAAGAGATCATGCTGTTGTTAGCTCTGGGATTGATTTAGTAAATAGAATTAAAGGATCTAAAATTTTTCAAACAGGAACATTATGGATATTCGGGTAAATGAAAATTACACAAACTTTTTTTTAATTCATTTGTTAACATCAAGGTAAATGGAAGAGTACTTTAACAACTGTTATATTGAGAGATCAAAGAGCGTAAGATAGTCGACTATTATATGATTGATGTGGATGTTGACTTGTAGGAATGTTTAACTTGGATTTATGAAAATGTGGCTGTAAATGTATTTGTGAAAAATAAGAAAATAAACTGTAATGGAAGACATAGAAGACTAAGGACTTTATGGGTGTATAAAATGCCAGGATTTTGTCATTGATAAAGCAGAGGGCTTTTTAGGCGTAAGATAATAAGGAAAAAATAAATAAGTTGATTGAGTATATCAGTTTCAATAAATTAGAAATTAAATTTGAAATGCCAATCAAAGGCTAAAAAATCATCTAAATGCTTTAGTGATATCAAGGAGTTATTTTACTAGGAATGATTGTTAACGGAAAGATTAATGTGGAAAAGAATGTCAGAATAAAAGATGTGAAGGGAAAGAAGTTATCTGAAATGAATAATTTCATAGGCATATGAAGCTTACTTGTGGAAATGACTTGGGAATGTAAGAAAGCCAAATAAGTGCCACAATGAGTTGATGGGTGTATACACATATAATATATATATATATATATATATATATATATATATATATATATATATATATATATATATATATATATAATATATATATATATATATATATATATATATATATATATATATATATATATATGTGTGTGTGTGTGTGTGTGTGTGTGTATGTGTTTACGTTGTTTTCATACACAAATACATTTAAACAAGATTATACAAGTGATAACTTTGATCCACCTACATATAAACGAGACGAGTCCTAAAATCTGACACATTTTTTTGTGTATTCAGTTGGCTCCCCTAAATAAATTTCCATCTACAATAAGCGACCATTTCTCTTTTCCCTGTCTCCCCTCCTACTCTATTCCATAAAAAGAGGGGAACTTCGGCCTTGATAGAAACCCTTAAACTAGTAGAATCTGAAAGAAACTCCGAAGAAATGAGCAAATTTGTATTCGATGACTTCACCCCCCTGTCCAGATATATTTTGTCCTGGCGATCCCTTCACAAATCACTGCAATCTTTGCCTGTCAAAACAGATAAGAATCAGGTCTCTTTTCTATTTTTTTTATCCCTTTTTTTCTGTTTATCTTTTTTTTCTTGGTAATATTATCCTTTATTTAGTAAAAATAAATCCGTGTTCTTTTCTATTTTTTTCCTTTTTTATTTTGTTTATCTTTTTTTCTTGATAATATTATTCTTCAGTTAAATGAATCAGGTCTCTTTTCTATTTTTTATCCCCCTTTTTTTTATCTCTTTTTTTTTTCCTGATAATATTATCCTATATTTAGTAAAAATAAATCGGTGTTCTTTTCTATTTTTGTCCTTTTTTTATCTTTTTTCCTGATAATATTATCCTTTATTTAGCATAACTAAAGTGTTGAATTAAAAGCTCAAGATGGAGACGACTGGCGAAATCTAACCGAGGCCCTTTGCTCAATAGGCGTAGGAGGAAATGATGATGATAATTATCCATTATTTTTTAAGAATGATATCTCATTGAATTTGATATATATTTCAGATAGATATTGTCTATTGTGCTGTATTTTTAAATGGTTTGTTTAGACAGATCTATTGCAAGAAATCTTTAGGTAATGGTCAGTAATTGGCTCACGTATCTCGATTTATTCCTTTCTTTTATTGTTTCAGTTTATCTCTTTTTCCCTGATAATATTACCCTTTATTTATACGGATATCTCATTGAATTCCGTATTGTTAATAGAGTTCTCTTGCTTGAGGGTACACTCGGTCACGCAATTCTATCTCGTTTCTTTTCCTCTTGTTTTTATGAAGTCTATAGTTTATATATGATAGATCTAATTCAATTTTGTCAATGATGTTAAAATATTCTATTTTGATTGTTATTACTTTTCTTGTAGTTCTTTATTTCTTTGTGTCCTTTCCTCACTGAGCTATTTTTCCCTATTGAAGCCTTTGGGCTTATAGCTTCATGCTTTTCCAACTAGGGTTGTAACTTAGCTAGTAATAGTAATATTACATATTCCGGATGGGTATTGTATATTGTGCTCTATTTTTAAATGTTTTGTTTAGGTAGATTTATTTGGGTAAATCTCGTTTGTGTAATGGTCAGTAATTGTTTCACGTATCTCGTAAAAACACTGACATTTTTGTTCTATGAAATATCATATACTGATGGCATAATTTACGTTTATTGTTGAAAAATGTCTTTCGTGGTACGAAGCAACTGCCTTAATCGTTATGTACCTCTCAAATAACAAGCAAACATCCATATAAGTGATGCATTTATTAACAAAAGATCTAAAGCATTATATGGACCCACACGGAGATTTTTGATAGATGCTGTATATTCAAGCGGTGTGAAACTGAATTTTCTTGGCGACTTGTACCGGATTGTAATTTTAAAGACGACTCTTACATTGGAGTCAGGGTTAGAACAGTTAACCTACCAGAACTGAAACTCCATAGAAGCTAGGAGCTGAATTGTATATGTCTAGACAAAGCTAAAAGTATACGTAAGAAGATTCCTTTAACAAATTCAATAGAACGCTAGTCATGATAGTTAATCGCAAAACCTCCTAACTCCATCATTATAATATATAGAGGGTAAACTAGAGATCAAGGGTATAGCATGTAAAACTAAAGGTCACGCACACATCTGCACACGCACACACACACACACACACACACACACATATATATATATATATATATATATATATATATATATATATATATATATATATATATATATATATATATATATATATATACATAATTATACATTCTATATATGTGTATATATATTCTGTTAATTTTAAGTAGATCGACAAACAAGTATCAAAACGATGCCAAAATAATAGGCTCTCTCTCTCTCTCTCTCTCTCTCTCTCTCTCTCTCTCTCTCTCTCTCTCTCTCTCTCTCTCTCATTGAAACTTATGGTCATTTGAGACATAAAAAAGGCAGTTTGAGGAAAGTCGTGAATTAGAAACAAAAATGGAAAAATCCACTTTTGGTGATATTAAAATTATTTTCTAATCGATGTCACATCTTTGATACAGAGATCACAGGTCCCAAGATGATGCATGTACTTGAAATTTTTATCAGCCTCCCTTCATACAATAGCTTAAAAACTTATTCTCGTTTAACAGACCATAATCTCTGAAATTAATTAAAGTAAATACGAATATACACTGATAAAAAACCGTAGTTTTAATCGGAAATTATCCGAAAAAAATATACTGTTCTCCGCCGTATTTCAGTAAAACAGGCAGTCGTAATATTACCCTACTTTGTTGTTATCCTTTACGGATTAGTGACCTTAATATCACTCCTTTACGTCAATATATCCGTTTTTTTAAACGGTAAATGCCTGGCAGTATTTATTCCAGGATTTTTATCGTTTTTACGGCGAATTTTTAATATTGCACGCAAGTTTGTCAAACCGGGAATTAAAAGAAATATCCAGATCTCCACTTCTTCTGAAGTTAACAACTTCCTCAACTCCGAATGAAACATTGTTAAGCCAACTTTGATTGACCTTTTTATACAGTCCTACGTCATATGATACTGCCAAATCACTCCATGCATGGGAGCACATATTTCATTTCGGAAAGGAACAGTTCCCAAACCCTGACTGGGGTTCATAAACAAATAGCATCGTTTAACGTCTTGGGAAAATTCTTTTAATGTCTCCTCCTACTCAGGAAGGCGTTTGAATGTCCTGAGAAGGTCCCCCCCCCCCTTTAAAAAAAAAAAAAAAAAAAAAAAAAAAAAAAAAAAAAAAAAAAAAAAAAAAAAGACGAGGCGACGGCTAGTCATTGAATCTGGTCTCCTTTAGACCCCCTCCCCTACTGGAGTCATATCATTCGTCTAGTGCGCTGTTTCCTCAAGGGCTCGTAACGACCTCGCTAATTTCATCAGTACACACTGCGATACGGGGCCCTAACGGCCAGCGACCCGTATTTAATGCGGCCTTCCAGCATTACAAAGCTGGTTTTTTGTGACTCCGACTATCGTTAATTCCCGGTAATGAGTCCAGAACATTCCATTTTCTCTCATCGTTTTTCGAAGCGACAGCAAATCCCCCCCCCCCCCCTGTCTGTATGGGATGAGGA
>NC_090764.1:6128638-6138638 GCF_036898095.1 Palaemon carinicauda
TGAAATCATTATAAGGAAAGTTTATTATGCTTGTGGAATGAAACAGAAATCAATATTTTATTTGCCACACAGAGACAGAAACCTCCTTAGATTTGGGTCACTAGTATTGTTAACAATGAAATCATTATAAGGAAAGTTTATTATGCTTGTGGAATGAAACAGAAATCAATATTTTATTTGCCACACAGAGACAGAAACCTCCTTAGATTTGGGTCACTAGTATTGTTAACAATGAAATCATTATAAGGAAAGTTTATTATGCTTGTGGAATGAAACAGAAATCAATATTTTATTTGCCACACAGAGACAGAAACCTCCTTAGATTTGGGTCACTAGTATTGTTAACAATGAAATCATTATAAGGAAAGTTTATTATGCTTGTGGAATGAAACAGAAATCAATATTTTATTTGCCACACAGAGACAGAAACCTCCTTAGATTTGGGTCACTAGTATTGTTAACAATGAAATCATTATAAGGAAAGTTTATTATGCTTGTGGAATGAAACAGAAATCAATATTTTATTTGCCACACAGAGACAGAAACCTCCTTAGATTTGGGTCACTAGTATTGTTAACAATGAAATCATTATAAGGAAAGTTTATTATGCTTGTGGAATGAAACAGAAATCAATATTTTATTTGCCACACAGAGACAGAAACCTCCTTAGATTTGGGTCACTAGTATTGTTAACAATGAAATCATTATAAGGAAAGTTTATTATGCTTGTGGAATGAAACAGAAATCAATATTTTATTTGCCACACAGAGACAGAAACCTCCTTAGATTTGGGTCACTAGTATTGTTAACAATGAAATCATTATAAGGAAAGTTTATTATGCTTGTGGAATGAAACAGAAATCAATATTTTATTTGCCACTCAGAGACAGAAACCTCTTAAGATACGGGTCACTAGTATTATAAAAAAATTATATTAGTGCTTCTACATTGCTTTAGTTTATTGTGCTTGTGGAATTAACTAAAATCACTAAGTCTACCACAAATATTATTATTATTATTATTATTATTATTATTATTATTATTATTATTATTATTACTTCCTAAACTACAACCCTACTTGGAAAATCAGAATGCTATAAGCCCAATGGCTCCAACAGGGAAAATAGCCCAACGAGGAAAGGAAATAAGGAAATAAATTAACTACAAGACAAGTATTAAACAATCAAAATGAAATGATTTAAGAACAGTAAAATAATATAGACAAAACCTAACATTTGGGTCACTAGTATTATTATCATTGAAATCCTTATATAGAAAGATAGTTCTTTTACGTTGTTTAGTTTGCTGTGCTTGTGGAATGAAGAAAAATTACTAATTTATTTCCTGCAAATGATAGTAAGACAAAACCTAAAATTTTGGTCACTAGTATTATTATAGTTTCTATTAGAAGGGAAACTATAAGAGAGATTACTCGAGTGCCGTACGTGGATGAGATCATGGTGAGGGGCAGATGGAGATGGTTTGGTCATGCTCTTCGCACTCCCCAAGAGAATTAGTTCACCAGACTTTCAACTAGGCTCCTCAAGGCATTAGAATAGTTGGAAGACCGAGACCTACATGGCTGAGGACTATAAAGCGGGAAGTAGGAGATAACGAATGGAGAAGTATTGATTTAAAAGGTCAAGATAGAGACTACTGACGTAATCTAACTGAGGCCCTTTGCGTGCATAGGCGTAGGAGGAGATGATGATGTATTATTATAATTGAAATCCTTATAAAGAAAACTGGTAGGGATTATACCATTTCCCATCTTTCTTTACTTCAAAATCTGGGAAATTGAATTTGTTAAGTTGAGAATTCGCGGAAAGGAAAAGAAATTCATTATCCTGAAAGGCATAAAGAACGCTGTCATCTCCACACAGCTATGAAAGAACTCGCCTACTAACTATGTATGTATGTATGTATGCTGGACTATAGAAAAAGTCACTGGAATGCCAGTCGGGATTTCTTCTTCTTCTTCTTCTTCTTCTTCTTCTTCTTATTATTATTATTATTATTATTATTATTATTATTATTATTATTATTATTATTGCTTGCTAAGCTACAACCCTAGTTGGAAAAGCAGGATGCTATAAGCCCAGGGGCCCCAACAGGGAAAATAGCCCAGTGAGGAAAGGAAACAAGGAATAATAGAATATTTTAAGAAGAGTAACAACATCAAAATAAATATATCCTATATAAACCCTAAAAGCTTTAAATAAACAACAAGAGGAAGAGAAATTAGATAGAATAGTGTGCCCGAGTGTACCCTCAAGCAAGACAACTCTAACCCAAGACAGTGGAAGACCATGGTACAGAGGCTATGGCACTACCCAAGACTAGAGAACAATGGTTTGATTTTGGAGTGTCCTTCTCCTAGAAGAGCTGCTTACCATAGCTAAAAAGTCTCTTTTACCCTTACGAAGAAATAGCAGCCATTACTTCCACAAATCTTATTTGAATGAATAATATATATAGAATCTCTTAGTGACTTTTCACTCTCAGTTCACTGTTTAAAATTTTCCTTATAAAAGAAAAACACACAAAAAATCCTGGAATAAATGTTGCCAGGCATTTGCCGTTTTAAAAACGGATATATTGACATAAAGTGATATTACGGTCACCAACCCGTAAAAGATAATAACAAAGTAGGGTAAAGAATATGGTCGCATGTATTTTACTGAAATACGGCTGAGAAGAGTATATTTTTACGGAGAATATCCGGTTGAAATGAAAGATTTGTTTTAATGTTAATATTGTTTTTAAAGTTCTCTTGTAGTTTTTTCTTGGTTCCTTTTCTCACTAGGCTATTTTCCCTGTTGGAGCCCTTGGGCTTATAGCTTTCTGCTTTTCCAACTAGGGTTATAGCTTAGCAAGTAATAATAATAATAATAATTATAATAATGATAATAATAATAATAATAATAATAACAATAATAATAATTATACGAATGCATCAACTGCAGTCTCTCCAAGCTTGTTCCATATTTACTTTCACACCAAACCAGTCACCCTCTTGCCTACATGCTCTGATATATGCTTAACAGCTAATCAGAAAACTTTTGATTGCTCTCAACAGCTTATCATTTTTACCACACATTCTCAACACCATTTATTTTATGTTTATATAGATTTATTCCTAGAATTTTTGTAGGACCTTGCCAAACATCTACAGCTTTTTCATTTTACTTTGAAATTCCCGCGTAGAAATTATACATTTTCATATCATTTCATATTTTTGTGATTATCAAGTTACCCTTGCTGTCATACCAATAGTATCCATTGATATACATAATGAATTATGCAAGCTTCTACAGAAAATACATAACTAGACGTGATAAACAGTAAAATTCAGTTTAGTAATAATTACATTAAAGTTACAATGTTTGTTTTGAATATTTTTTTGTAATTAGTTTTTTTCTTCTGTGTTAGTTTAAGAAAAGAGATTTTATTTTAGTAAAATTACTTTGCTAATCCACTCGAAATTCTTTTTGAGTGAAAAATTGCGCTTAATGTGAAACATTATTCTTTCCGTGTTTTAGAGTTTATACGGCCGTCCCTGGAATACGCCTAAACAGACTCTATCTTTATATCTCCTATTTCTTCTTGAATTTTGCCGGTACCACAAATTTCCTCGGACAGAGGCTAACTTTCTGTACCAATCTGCCTTGTAGTTCCCAAACTCAATTCGTGTGCATGTCATGAGATAATCCGGAAATCAAGGAACTCTGTCCAGACACGCAGTATGTAGGCTCGGTTTCAGGTGCTTGGCTTTCTCTGACCAATTGGATGATGAAAAAGGATGGGTTTCAGACGTATATACTGTAGGTAGAACAATAAAATACAAAAATATAAACCTGTTTACATACATTTTGATTATAGCTTTCCATGTAATTATTACAAACGTTAGATTATTAGTCATTACAAAACGTACATACATGCATACATACAAACATACACATACGTACTTATTTACACATATAAATAAACTATATCTAAATAAACTATCTAAAGGGTAATCGTATGTCGCAAGTGCACTACCCTGTATGCGAGCGAGATGTTTGGTGATAACTGAGAGGCGATGTGAAATTGTGAATGCAACTAAACTTTATTTAACAATCATCGAGTTTATATACAATGACTAGCGAGGAAGAACGTCACAAAAATTCAAACATGATGAAGCTTTGGTAGCATGAAAACACAGGAGGGTCTATTAGCAGTGCAGGGAAGAGCGAGTGATAACATAAAAATCTAAACCGTTGCAGTGAACGAGCGTGTATAAAAACACGTGTGGTACACGTAGCTAGGATTTAAACCTAGGCCTATGGCTGCAAAAAAGATATAATTTGATTTCAACCCTACTGTGCATATACATGTACAGGTACGTATGCACATATATATATATATATATACAGTATATATATACATATATATATATATATATATATATATATATATATATATATATATATATATATATATATATATACATACATACATAATATACATATATATGTATCTATCTGTATATATATATATATATATATATATATATATATATATATATATATATATATATCCACATGCATATAATATACATATACATATATATATATGTATATATATATATATATGCATATATATACACACACACATATATATATATATATATATATATATATATATATATATATATATATATATATATATATATATATATTCACCTCCCTAAATTGATTGCAGAACCTCATATTTTTTCGAATTCTGACATAAGAAAGATTTATACCCGTTTCTTGAAGAGTCTCAGTTGCCTTTGTTGACTTAAGTACCGGTTAGAAATATTTTCATGTGACTTATCAAATGAAACAATTATCATCATATAATAAAAAAAAATCCACTTTATGCTTCTATTCTTGGAAGGTAGTTTTATTTCATTAGAATATAAATAGCTATTTTGTATAAAATTGCATACCTGTATTTTTGATTGTATGATAATTATGTGATTTATGTATTCATTAAAACATAAAATTATTAATATTAAATAAACATTAATGTGTGTGAATTTCACATAGAAACTGAAAATTATATTTGAAACACAAAACACTCTGTCATATGGCAACATAATTGAGAGTAGAAAGAAATAGATGTTGGTCGTGTCAAAGTCTCAGCCCATATCAATCAAGTGAACAGCATGAGATCTGTAAATGTTCTTGGCAGGTGAAGGACAAACAAACCAATTTTGATAATTGCAAAAGTGGACGAGCTAGCGAAAAGCACTCACTGGAACGCAGATGAATTTTCAGGATGATTTTTTTTTTTTTTTCTCGAGTTTCCAAATGTTTATGTTTGTACCCAGCGGGACATTGAAGCCTTCCTAACATGAGAAACTGTTAGATGAGAGAGAGAGAGAAAGAGAGAGAGAGAGAGAGAGAGAGAGAGAGAGAGAGAGAGAGAGAGAGAGAGAGAGAGAGAGAGAGAGAGAGAGGGTCATAAAACAGGAATGATAAACAACATAAAAGCAAATGGATTTTGTAGCATTCTCGGACGTTCATATCTCTATTGCTAGTTTAAGGTTGGATCTCTACATAAACTTCCACATGAAGATTTTCGGTATTGTATAGACCCACCGATAATATGAATACTGTAAGCACTAACATACTTTCTTGAATACTAACACCCTTTCGTTTAAATATATCTATCACAACCCATATCCAAATAACTCCTGTCTTTCATCAATATAACCTCCTCCATTTTTGACATGTACAACCAAACTCTGATTCATAATTTTACTAACGTTATAATTTTTACAAAACACTCATTGCTCTTCGCTCTACTCTTCAATCCATATTATTTCACGTAGGCTGTGTAGCTTCTCTTACCTAATCTTACACTTTATCTAAGCATCGTATTTTTGTTTCTGATATCCTTAGAAGAAAAGGCTCTGATGATATTTAAGAAACAATCCTTTTTCCAAACAGTCCATAACTGGACACTATTGTAAGGAATATAGACAATTAGTAAAATTATTATACTCTTTTCTTCAATTAGTTTGACTAAGCAGAGACTTGTTGTTCATATTTGTAGTTTTAATATTGACGTTTTCTTAACTCACGATGCTTAAAGGAGGTTGTCTCTGATTTCATCCATTATTATAAGTAACTTTATATATATATTCATATATATATATATATATATATATATATATATATATATATATATATATATATATATATATATATGTATATATATATGTATATGTATATGTATATGTTTATAAACTCACACACACACACACACACACACACACACACACATATATATATATATATATATATATATATATATATATATATATATATATATATATATATATATATTATTATTATTATTATTATTATTATTATTATTACTTGCTAAGCTACAACCCTAGTTGGAAAAGCAAGATGCTATAAGCCCAAGGGCTCCAACAGGGAAAATAGCTCAGTGAGGAAAGGAAACAAGGAAAAATAAAATATTTTAAGAAGAGCAACAATATTAAAATAAATATCACTTTATAAACTATAAAAAAACTTAAACAAAACAAGTGGAAGAGAAATAAGATATAAGATAGAACAGTGTGCCCGAGTGTACCCTCAAGCAAGAGAACTCTAACCCAAGACAGTGGAAGACCATGGTACAGAGGCTAAGGCACTACCCAAGATTAGAGAACATTGGTTTGATTTTGGAGTGTCCTTCTCCTAGAAGAGCTGCTTACCACAGCTAAAGAGTCTCTTCTACTCTTACAAAGAGGAAAGTGGCCACTGAACAATTACTGTGCAGTAAGAAGAATTGTTTGGTAATCTCAGTGTTGTCAGGTGTATGAGGACAGAGGAGAATATGTAACGAATAGGCCAGACTATTCGGTGTGTGAATATGTAGGCAAAGGGAAAATGAACCGTAACCAGAGAGAAGGATCCAATGTAGTATATATATATATATATATATATATATATATATATATATATATATATATATATATATATATATATATAATTCCTTGTTTCCTTTCCTTACTCGGATATTTCTTCCGTGTCGGAGCCTTTGAGCTTAAAGCATCTTCGTTTCCAACTAGGTTATAGCTTAGATTGTAATGATGCATACATACATGTATATATATATATATATATATATATATATATATATATATATATATATATATATATATATATATATATATATAAGCTGGGTGACCGTTAAAGACCCACGATTCCTAATTCCTAATAATTCTCAAGATGGACTGGAACCAATTTCAGATCGCTCATCTTCCAGACATTTGATTAAAGTCGAGTGATTTATCAGATCGTTCCAGGAGACAATCGCTTCGGAAACAGCGATATTATTACATAAAGAACTTAATTCACTTTTCGGTTCATTTAAAGGAATATATTGCCTCCAAGGTTATACTCTTTAAGATGGGGAATTGACGTAGGTTTTGAAAGGTGTTTTAATTGGAAGAAATGTACAAATTTAGGGCTCAAATAAATGGTTTCCGTTAATATTTCATGGGGAGGGATACATTTGCCTTTGTTTGTGAATCAGCAAATATACATACATGCATACATACACACGCAGGCAGGCAGGCAGGCAGGCACGCACGCATGCACACCCATATATATATATATATATATATATATATATATATATATATATATATATATATATATATATATATATTGCATATTATATCTATTATATCTATGTATATGCTTGTTTGTGAGAGAGAGAGAGAGAGAGAGAGAGAGAGAGAGAGAGAGAGAGAGAGAGAGAGAGAGAGAGAGAGAGGTGGTGTGTCGGATATTATTAATGAGTACAAGCTTTTCCGAATGTAAATGTATACAAACAAAATCCCTGAATGAACATTTAATTATCACCCTATGGTGTACATTTATTCAAACTTGAAATATAATGCTCTTTGCACTGAATGTTATTGCAAAGGCTTTAATGGAAAACTCATAGAGTTAGTGTAATACTTTTATTTAAATCATATAATTATTTGTATATGAATATAGTAATATTTTTTGTTTTTATACAATGGTTTAATAATAAAAGCATTATGATATCGGGAAAAAATTAAACCTAATGGTAGAGTCGTTACTTTCAAATATTCAATTTGATTAGATTTATCTTCCCTATATAATAAAGGGAAGAGATTAGTTTACCAAACTTTCAACTGGGCTCCACAAGGCATTGAAAGAGTTGAAAGGCCCAGCCCTACATGGGTGAGGACCATGTAGCGTGAAGTATATGATGAGTGGACAAGCATAGAATTAAAAGCTCAAGATAGAGGCGACTGGCGAAATCTAACCGAGGCATATAAGATTTATAATTATATATGGTAAATGTATATAAATATATATGTATTTTCTTCTCTCTCTCTCTCTCTCTCTCTCTCTCTCTCTCTCTCTCTCTCTCTCTCTCTCTCTCTCTCCAATAAAAACAATATAAATTCGACTTGAGATTGGAAGTTTTTTTTTTTTTTTTTTTTTTTTTTTTAACCCGTCTACCAGACTTTTGCTCCGTGTCCCGTCATCTCACGCCTGGCAAGACGGGACTTTTAATATCTGTGGAAAAGGGGAAATGACATCTCTCAACTTTTACTCATTACACTCAACCATCTCCTTCCTGTTGCATCCTCTCCTCATCTCTCTCTCTCTCTCTCTCTCTCTCTCTCTCTCTCTCTCTCTCTCTCTCTCTCTCTCTCTCTCTCTTCTTTTCCATCTCTCCTCCATCTCCATTTCTTTCTCCTCCTCTATTACATCTCTCCTTCATCTCATCTCCATTTCTCTCTCCTTCTCTTTTCTATTTCTCTTCCATCTCATCTCCATTTTTCTCTCCTCCTCTTTTCCATCTCTCCTCATCTCCATTTCTCTCTCCATCTCTATTCCATCTCCATTTCTCTCTCCTCCTCTTTTCCATCTCTCTTCCATCTCATCTCAATTTCTCTCTCCATCTCTATTCCATCTCCATTTCTCTCTCCTCCTCTTTTCCATCTCTCCTCCATCTCCATTTCTCTCTCCTCCTCTTTTCCATCTCTCCTCCATCTCCGTTTCTCTCTCCTTCATCTCCAATTTCTCTCTCGCCTTCTCTTTTCCATCTCTCCTCCATCTCATCTCCATTTCTCTTTCCTCTCTCTTTTCCATCTCTCTTCTATCTCCACCTCTCTCTCCTCCTCTTTTCCATCTCTACTCAATATCATCTACATTTCTCTCTCCTCCTCTTTTCCATCTCTACTCAATATCATCTACATTTCTCTCTCCTCCTCTTTTCCATATCTCCTTCATCTCCATTTCTCTCTCCATCTCTCCTCCATCTCATCTCCATTTCTCTCTCCTTCTCTTTTCCATCTCTCCTTCATCTCCATTTCTCTCTCCATCTCTCCTCCATCTCATCTCCATTTCTCTCTCCTCCTCTTTTCCATCTCTCCTCCATCTCCATTTCTCTCTCCTCCTCTTTTCCATCTCTCCTCCATCTCCATTTCTCTCTCCTCCTCTTTTCCATCTCTCCTCCCTCTCCATTTGTCTCTCCTCCTCTTTCCCATCTCTCCTCCATCTCCATTTCTCTCTCCTCCCCTTTTCCATCTCTCCTCCATCTCATCTCCATTTCTGTCTCCTCCTCTTTTCCATCTCATCTCCAATTTCTCTCTCCTCCTCTTTTCCATCTCTCTTCCATCTCATCTCCATTTCTCTTTCTCCTTCTCTTTTCCATATCTCCTCCATCGCCATTTCTCTCTCCTCCTCTTTTCCATCTCTCCTCCATCGCCATTTCTCTCTCCTCCTCTTTTCCATCTCTCCTCCATCTCCATTTCTCTCTCTTCCCCTTTTCCATCTCTCTTCCATCTCCATTTCTCTCTCCTCCCTCTCCATTTCTCTCTCCTCCTCTTTTCCATCTCTCCTCCATCTCATCTCCATTTCTCTCTCCTCCTCTTTTCCATCTCTCCTCCATCTCATCTCCATTTCTCTCT
>NC_090764.1:6141138-6146138 GCF_036898095.1 Palaemon carinicauda
CAAATATAACCTAATTAACTGGACAAAGGGGGACTTAAATCACCCCCCCTCCCCCCTTGAGGGATAGGTCGAATCCTAGCCATGTTCGTCGATATTTGAATTATAATGCAATTAACTAGGGGGCAAATAGGGTCCCAGAGACAGACTCTGATTAGGTATGCTTGGAAAGCAGGGTGCGAAGATGATACTGAATTAAGTGTACTTTTTTCTGTAGGGGATACTTTGGTAGAAGGCGATGTATCTTTTAATTTGTTTCTCATATGGTATACCAGTTGTAATTGTTGATGATATAGGTAGTCCCGTTGTTTATATTTATATTTATATTTATATTTATATTTATATATATATATATATATATATATATATATATATATATATATATATATATATATATATATATATATATATATATATATAGACAAAATATTCCCACCATCAGGAATCCGCACTGGCCAGCGTAGTGATGAAAACTGTTCAAACTCCAGACATGTTAATCCAACATATCAATTCATCAATTATTAGCAAATATAACAGGTTACAGAAAAGGTAGAGTAAGCAACTCCGAAGAGACTAGGAAAAGGTGTTACTGGAGGGATAGGAAGAGGGTCAAGACAGACGGAGGGAATGTGACGCGAGGGACGGGGGAGTGTAGTTCTTCGAATTGTTTTACATACTTACGCGAGTCACTTGGCTTAAGCTTTATTACGACAAGACTAAACGCCTTAATTCACGGGATTTGAAAATGCTTTGAAGTACTAAAAATTAGTGGGAGGTCTATAGAGTGCTGTGTCAAAGGACCATTCTGATCAAGTAATTAGCATGGGAGATATTATAGAAAAACACACTATTTTTGTCAGAAATGTATAGTACTTTCGTCTTACTTCTTCATGAGTCATTTTGAAGAAGTAAGATGAAAGTACTCAGGATTCACTCTTATATATTTATTTTCCCCGTTGTTCTTTTGCATATTTATTTATATATATTATTTATTCATATATAATTATGTTTTAATTATGTAATAGTAATCATTATCAACTATGAGTGTTTATCTTGTAGTTCCTATAAAAGTAACTACTACTACTACTACTACTACTACTACTACTACTACTACTACTACTACTACTACCGATTAATACTATAACTTAGAAAAAAAAATATCGTAAAAACAAGTTACTGTTTGTTATGCTTATCCTTTTTCGATCATAGATCGTATGAATAAAATATTTGATTTTTGTTACTTTCATCTTGATTAATATTGATACTAATAGCCACCTCGTATCGTAACATTCAGGCTCAATGATATTTTATTTTAACTATCCCAATAATTATTTGAAAGGCATTTCAAATAGATTACTTACTCTGAATAGAATTTCTTTAACTGCAATGGTTGGAATTACTCGGGCAAATGGCTAGAGCGAAATGGATTAAAAATGAAAATTAAAAATATATATGTTAGCTATGTCACCAGTAATGCTGTAGTAAGGTGAATAATTTAATTTGGAAGTTGTGTACATTTTTTTATCTTTTTGTATCTTTCTGTGATAACCAGGGAATGTAAGAAAAGCAAGACATCAATTAATTTCTACATTATAGAATGAGAATTGATTTTGATGTTTCTATTTTTGTTATGTGGTTTTTTCATTAAAAAAAAATAAGGTTATTCACGCTTTGAGGTAATGTAGTTTATACGTGAGAGAACCCTTTGATATAATGTAGTTTACACATTAGAGAAACCTTGAGGTCATGTATTTTATACATGAGAGAGGCCTTGAAGTAATATGGTTTAGACGCAAGGGAAACCTTGAAGTAACGTAGTTTATACATAAGAGAAGTCTCGAGGTAATGCAGTATACACAGGAGAAAAACCTTGAAGTATTGTAGTTTACACATGAGAGAAGCCTTGGATAATTTATACTTGAGAGAAGCCTTGATTAGCTTATACATGAGAGAAGCCTAGAATAGTTTATACATGACAGAAGCCTTGAATAGTTTATACAGAGAAGCCTTGAATAGATTATACATGAGAGAAGCCTTGAATAGTTTATACATGAGAGTAGCCTTGAATAGTTTATACACGAGAGAAGCCATGAATAGTTTATACATGAGAAAAGCCTTGAATAGTTTAAACATGAGAGAAACCTTGAATAGTTTAAACATGAGAGAAACCTTTAATAGTTTATACATGAAAGAAACCTTGAATAGCTTATACATGACAGAAGCTTTGAATATTTAATATATGAGAGAAGCGTTGAATAGTTTATACATGAGAGAAGCCTTGAATAGTTTAAACATGAGAGAAACCTTGAATAGTTTAAACATGAGAGAAGCCTTTAATAGTTTATACATGAAAGAAACCTTGAATAGCTTATACATGACGGAAGCCTTGAATATTTAATACATGAGAGAAGCCTTGAATATTTTATACATGAGAGAAGCCTTGAATAGTTTAAACATGAGAGAAACCTTGAATTGTTTAAACATGAGAGAAGACGTTAATAGTTTATACATGAAAGAAACCTTGAATAGTTTATACATGACAGAAGCCTTGAATAGTTTAAACATGAGAGAAGCCTTTAATAGTTTATACATGAAAGAAACCTTGAATAGTTTATACATGACAGAATCCTTGAATAGTTTAAACATGAGAGAAGCCTTTAATAGTTTTGACATGAGAGAAGCCTTGAATAGTTTATACATGACAGAAACCTTAAATAGTTAATACATGAGAGAAGCCTTGAATGGTTTATACGCGAGAGAATTCCTTGGAGTAATGTAGTTTATACACGAGAGAAACCTTGAATAATTTATACATGACAGAAGACTTGAATGGTTTATACATGAGAGAAACCTTGAATAGTTTAAACATGAGAGAAACTTTGAATTGTTTAAACATGAGAGAAGCCTTTAATAGTTTATACATGAAAGAAACCTTGAATAGTTTATACATGACAGAAGCCTTGAATAGTTTAAACATGAGAGAAGCCTTTAATAGTTTCTACATGAGAGAAGCCTTTAATAGTTTATACATGAAAGAAACCTTGAATAGCTCATACATGAGAGAAGCTTTGAATGGTTTATACGCGAGATAAGTCCTTGGAGTAATGTAATTTATACACGAGAGAAGCCTTGAATATTTTATACACGAGAGAAGCCTTGAATAGTTTATACATGAGAGAAGCCTTGACTAGTTTATGCATGAGAGAAGCCTTGAATATTTTATACACAAGAGAAGCCTTGAATAATTTATACATGAGAGAAGCCTTGAGTAGTTTACACATGACAGAATAGTTTAAACATGAGAGAAGCGTTTAATAGTTTCTACACGAGAGAAGCCTTTAATAGTTTATACATGAAAGAAACCCTGAATAGCTCATACATGAGAGAAGCTTTAAATGGTTTATACGCGAGATAAGTCCTTGGAGTAATGTAATTTATACACGAGAGAAGCCTTGAATAATTTATACATGGCAGAAGCCTTGAATAGTTTATACATGAGAGAAGCCTAGACTAGTTTATGCATGAGAGAAGCCTTTAATATTTTATACACGAGAGAAGCCTTGAATAGTTTATACATGAGAGAAGCCTTGAGTAGTTTACACATGACAGAATAGTTTAAACATGAGAGAAGCCTTGAATAGTTTAAACATGAGAGAAGCCTTTAATAGTTTATACATGAAAGAAACCTTAAATAGCTCATACATGAGAGATACTTTGAATGGTTTATACGCGAGATAAGTCCTTGGAGTAATGTAATTTATACACGAGAGAAGCCTTGAATATTTTATAAACGAGAGAAGCCTTGAATAGTTTATACATGAGAGAAGCCTTGACTAGTTTATGCATGAGAGAAGCCTTGAATATTTTATACACGAGAGAAGCCTTGAATAGTTTATACATGAGAGAAGCCTTGAGTAGTTTACACATGACAGAATAGTTTAAACATGGATAGTTTAAACATGAGAGAAGCGTTTAATAGTTTCTACACGAGAGAAGCCTTTAATAGTTTATACATGAAAGAAACCTTGAATAGCTCATACATGAGAGAAGCTTTGAATGGTTTATACGCGAGAGAATTCCTTGGAGTAATGCAGTTTATACACGAGAGAAGCCTTGAATAATTTATACATGGCAGAAGCCTTGAATGGTTTATACATGAAAGAAGCCTTGAATAGTTTACACATGACAGAATAGTTTAAACATGAATAGTTTAAACATGAAAGAAGCATTTAATAGTTTATACAAGAGAGAATCCTTGAATAGATTATACATGACAGAATAGTTTAAACATGAGAGAAGCGTTTAATAGTTTATACATGAGAGAATCCTTGAATAGTTTATACATGAGAGAATCCTTGAATAGTTTACACATGACAGAATAGTTTAAACATGAGAGAAGCGTTTAATAGTTTATACATGAGAGAATCCTTGAATAGTTTATACATGAGAGAAGCCTTTCTTTTAAGAAGGTTGTTTTTCTGCATTAGCAAGATCGCTTTTGCATCCATAATTGATGTTAAGTTTTCTCGGAAATACTTTTTCCTTAGAGATGGCTATTATGAATTTTTCAGAAAGAGGAATTATTTATAACCATATTGGGTTACATTTGTAAAAGGTTTTGTATATTACAAAATTCTTTATAGCAACTTCAACATTTTCATTTTTAATGGATTTCGGTAAATTACGTCTGGCCGAAATGAAAATGAAATAGTTATTAGAATATAAAAGCAATATGGTATACAATAGAAAATAAAGAAATATTAACAAATTTAATGAAGATGTGAATATAATAGCCATTAGATATTACAGCGTAGTAGGAGATGATGAATGGAGAAGTATTGAATTAGAAGCTCTAGATAGAGACGACTGGCGAAATCTAACCGAGGCCCTTTGCGTCAATAGGCGTAGGAGGAGATGTTGATTACAGCAAGAATAGAAGTTTAAAAGAAAGTTTGATACTTAAGGTGAAAATAGGAAAAATGCATGATTGTAAGATTGAAATA
>NC_090764.1:6151138-6158638 GCF_036898095.1 Palaemon carinicauda
CAATATAAGATTAACAATAAAATCAGTCTAAATGTTATTTTCCATTTGTTTGGCTTAAAGAGATTTATGCAATCTGTTATTTCTGAGCCATTTTCATTTCTCAGTTTTAGAACGTATTTAATGTTCTTAAATCACCCGACAGAAGTCGGAATGTTATGTCCATTTGGGGCTGATCTTTAAAATGCCAAAGATATCTTTCTAACAATTGATTACGTATTTAGATTTTCTTCAAATCTAGTTGATTTGTTTAGATTCTGTATGTGCATTTTTTATAGTGTTTGGGTATGTACATGTATGTATACAAACATACACAGGTATAGATCCCTGTAAATTTTTATCATCATGTTCTGGACGTCTATCATTCCTTGTCAATAAGGTCTCCTTCCTCCCAGGCATTCAAACACCCAAAAGAGAACTTTTAATGTCTTCCGATTCCTTTCCAGATCTGTCACCGGTAGGCTCCCCTCCTCTCCTACGTTGGGACGAGGCAGCAGGAAGTAGGAAGGAGAAAGGGACTTGAAAGGATAGGGAAGGGATGGAGGATTGGTTTGGTGGTGTCGGTCCTTACCAGCAATCCACAGACTGATACAAATCAGATCAGAGCATTCAATTTGGGAGTCAGATTAAATTATCTCGGTTTGTGGATTCGAATTTCCAGAACTGCAGACCTGATCCCACATCTTTGCTGACGCTGCACCAGTAGGAGGAGGGAGAGAGGGGGTGAGGAGTGCCATTGTAAAAGAGGGCCCAGAGGCCTAAAAACCTTGAGACAATAGGAGCGTAAAACTGAAAAGGAGCCAAATAAACCGGGCGCGTCTCGCGGAGGAAATGGGATTGGTGACAGGAGGCAAGTGGGTACGAAACTCAACGGACATTACATTACGCTGAAGGTTAAACCGAAGGGAAATAATAAGGGGTACACTTCGAGGGGGAGGGGGAAGGGGAAGGGGAAGGGGAAGGGAGGTTCCTGTAAGTGCCAGGATTTCCACCCGGTTTATTTGACTTTTCCTTCTGTGTCTCACCTCGAAAATGGGTCGTTCGTTCTAAAAGGTCTTTCCATCTTCATCTTCTTTTTTTTCTGGAGAGGATAGCAATGTTCAGGAATGATGACTATGTCAACCGCTCATTAGAGAGAAGGGTCTCTCTTGCTGAGATGAGCTTTGTCTTAATTCCTTATTATTCGAATTTCTAAAAAAGATTTTCGTCAAATGGAAACTTTGATATTGAAAGAGAATCGCGACTTTATTATTATTGTTTAGACACCTTCACTTTATAAGTAAGCATTGAAGGATTGCTTATGGCATTAGGAATCTCTCTTAATTTTTGTACACAAGATTAAGACGTTGTGTACAACGCCATGTCTATTAATAATCCAGCCAGATCAAATGAGATGTGTTATTAATGTTACTTTAAATCCTCTATTTTTGTCTTAAAATCACACTAGCTGGTAACACACATGCTAATATTTTAATGATACCAGAAAACGTAAAATTAATCAATCAATAATATAATGTCTCAAAAGATTTAAACTATTTTTTCAATTCATTTGAGTACTCTCATAAGTGAGATCGAAGGTGAAGTTGCAGTAAACACTGCAAGAAACCGTCGAGCTCGAGCGGGTCTCGAACCCTCGCCCAACAGATTTCTAGGTAGGAATGTTTTCTCGTAGGCTACCACAACACCCCTTAGTCATCTCTGGAGCAAAGTGCACGTACATTACCACCCTCATAATTTTCAGGGTGTTATGCCCTGCCAGAAGAATTAGGTATATATATATATATATATATATATATATATATATATATATATATATATATATATATATATACATACACATTTGTGTGTGTATGTCCTCCTCTCTCTCTCTCTCTCTCTCTCTCTCTCTCTCTCTCTCTCTCTCTCTCTCTCTCTCTCTCTCTCTCTCTCTCTCTCTTTATATATATATATATATATATATATATATATATATATATATATATATATATATATATATATATATATATATATATATATATATATTTATATATATGTGTGTGTGTGTCAAACACATGCATACGAAACCAGGAATAGGCTAATCTTATTGATAATTACACGGCGTTGCCAATAAAAGATATACAGTACATATACAGCTAACTTCCCCATCCATTAAACTGCAAATACCAGGCATCCTTTGCAACAGCTACGATTGGAATGTACATCAGCAACAATGGCGACATCTCAACTTTGTCGTTTGGAACAGCCAGCCATGGAGCGCCAAGCACGAAGCTGTCGGGAGCAGTCTCTCCACTTCGTACATGATGTGGACAATAACTTTCATTGGAAGAGATGGCGAGTGTGCCTCTTGCCAAATACAAAACCCGTTAAATTAAGGTTTCGTTTCAGGCGCTTGGATATCAATTCGTTGGAGGAGAAATATATTTTAGGTTGGTTTATTTTAGAAGTTATGGGTGTGTTATCATAATTTGTGGTTCATAGAATGAATTGAATGCTGGCCCAAAATGGTTGTAAAAGTGGTTATATTACGTTGTTTACTGTGGATTATTGATTAATATTGTCATACGGATTTAGTACATTTAAAGAAATCGTGATCTTAATCGGAAAATCTCCGTTAAAATATAGCGTTCCCAGCCGTATTTCAGAAAAATACGGGCGACCGTAATTTTACCTTGCTTCGTTATGTTTTACGGGCTGGTGGCCGTAATATTACGCCTTTACGTCAATGTATCCGTTTTTAAAACGTCAAAATAAAAACCAAAATTATGCATTAACAACAGTGATCTCTCTTTCATATATTCTATATAGTTTTCAGTCCTGCCAATTCCAGTATATATGAAACGACCATATATACCGTCTTAGGTTAAGCTAGGTTAGGTCGTGTGTCTATTAAAGGTTTAAAGGCCACTCATGAATGGCAGGGCAAGGGACAGTGACATTGCCCTATCGAACAGGACAATGCGATAGAGACTGACTACTGTATATATACATATGATCAGTGCCCAAGCCCCCTCTCCACCCAAGCTAGGACCAAGTAGGGCTAGGCATTGGCTGCTGATGACTCAGCAGAAAGACCTTTATGCTCCCTCAAACCCCCCATCCTTAGCTCACAAGGATAGTGAGGTTGTAGCGACCAAAGAAACTAATGAGTTTGCGCGGGACTCGAACCCCAGTCTGTCGTTCACCAGTCAGGAACGTTACCACATCGGCCACCACAGATTTTGTGGAGATTTTGTCGTTCTTAAAAAGAGTAGATGATCATGACAGGAAACCTTCCATTGATTACTGCCTAAAATAGACACAATAACAAAACAACAACAACAAAAGGATGTCAATGATTAATATTTTTAAAATGTCAATTACTGCAACGAAATGAAACGACGAATTAGGAAATCAAAGTGTTCTTTGCAACAATGGGGAAAAAATTATTTAAATTGTTCTCGCAACGTTGGTGGAAAATAATTACTTAATGCTGAATATATCAGAAGCTTGCGTCATAAAGATTATAAATAATTTCAGTTATGTTAATGGAAACATGCTTATTTAATTCCGAATTGCAAATGAAAATGAATTTTAACATTTTACTATTATTATAAAATTTTTTGATGGTTATAGTGAAATCCATATTATATATGTATGAGAGAGAGAGAGAGAGAGAGAGAGAGAGAGAGAGAGAGAGAGAGAGAGAGAGAGAGAGAGTCGAAAATATATTCCTTGCATGTCTGTAGCAAACATTACTGACGATTACTTAAGATTGTCAGCAAATAATGATAAAGATCTCTCTCTCTCTCTCTCTCTCTCTCTCTCTCTCTCTCTCTCTCTCTCTCTCTCTCTCTCTCTCTCTCATTGCTTGTAGAATTGTAGAATAACAAATATTCTAGTTTTTTTTTTAACATTAACATAGGAAACTGATTGGAAATCTTCAAAAATATATTAAACTAAAAGTCATTAGATGACTAAGACTTCTTCATTCAGAACTCTTAGGGCTTTTAATGACCCTAAATTATTTACAAATTAATGATAAAATCAAAAAATTAAAAACTCCAAACATTTTTTATAGAAATGCCAGCGAGTTTTGCTATAAAAATTCATTTAATTGAAAAGTGTAAACTAGATTTATTGAATAATTATATTGAAACAATTCAATGTATTCATCATTCAGTGGTAATGGATATACATTTTTTTCTGTTAATGTAAATATAAAAGGACACATTGATATCCATTTTGTATAAAAGTAACAACATTCCCTCTTCTATAAAATACCCGGATGGGAAACTGAATTCCAAAAAATAAAAAAATAAATAAAAAAAAAGAATATTATTGGAACTCAAAGGCTACAGTCAATTAATTTATCCCTGTTACTGTAAATACAAAAGGATATATTGATATCCATTCTATATAAACGTAACAGCAGTCCCTCTTCCATAAACTACCCGGATGGGGAAAGTGAATTTCAAAAAAATAAAATAAAAAAAGGAAAAAAAAAGAATATTATTGGAACTCAAAGGCAACAATGTACCAATTACCGGAGAAAAGGGACGCAACTGGTCTTGTCCGACCCAATCTTGCTGCTATACGAAATGACACAAACTGCGGAGTGTCCAAAAAAACGAACTGTATGTCACCATCACTTCTCCTCTGGAAAGCAGCGGGTTCGTATTCACCTAGACAACTACATTAATGCCCGTGCGATAAATGAAATGTGTATTGTTTGATTTAAGGGATTTAAAGGGGAAAATTGCGTGTTAGATTTAACTAGGTAATTGTTTAGTTGTTTGTTGTTGTTGTTTATTTTTATTAATTCTTTCTTTTGATTGGCGTGGATGTTGTTTAATTGTATTAAAGGTTTAGGAAATTGGAAATATAGTTGGTACGTTGATGAAATACGTATTAAGGTGATATATATATATATATATATATATATATATATATATATATATATATATATATATATATATATATATTTATGTGTGTGTGTGTGTGTATTATATGTATGTATAAATACGTATCCATGTATTTATATCTGTAACTATATATACTTATAGATGATAATGTAGATGTATAAATATAACACACTCACGTACACACACACTTGCACACACACATATATATGTATATATATAAATATATACAATATATGTATAGAAATATATGTATGTATATGTATATAATATATATGTATATATATATATATATATATATATATATATATATATATATATATATATATATATATATGTATATATATATATATACACGTGGTTATATAGGAAACTTAAGGTAAAAAAATTAAAAGCAGAATTACGTTGAGCACCAATAGCAGGTATTCTGGGAGTTTGGGGAAGTTCCTGCAATCTCTAAGACGTATCCCCAAACTTGAATGTTTTCCGTCCGGGCATCGCTCTTTTCTGTATGACAAACTTTGTTAATAAGGCAAAACGCAAGTGATAACTACATTCATTTTCGCTACAGGGAAATTTTTTTTTTTTTTCTTAGTCCTTTATTTTCATTTCAGTTTGGTGAATTTCTTCAGGAAATACACAAATATTATTTCATAGAAAAATATCTTTTAAATTGAAATATTGTTTCACGACGGTAAATTGTAATAGTGGTTAACGTTTTCAATTTAGGTTACGGACGATCATTCTAAAACTATCGATAAAGATTAAATTTATGATATTAATATAAATATATTCCAATTACTGTTCAAAAGAAATGTATTCTACTTACTGTTCAGTAGAAATATATTCCAGTTACTGTTCAATATAAATATATTCCAGTTACTGTTTAATAGAAATATATTCCAGTTACTGTTCAATAGAAATATGTTATAGTTACTGTTCAATATAAATATATTCCAGTTAGTGTTCAATATAAATATATTCCATTTACTGTTCAATAGAAATATATTATAGTTACTGTTCAATAGAAATATATTATAGTTATTGTTCAATATAAATATATTCCAGTTACTGTTCAATATAAAAATATTCCAGTTACTGTTCAATATAAATATATTCCAGTTACTGTTCAATGGAAATATATTCCAGTTACTTTTCAATAGAAATATATTCCAGTTACTGTTTAATCAAAATATTTTATGTTTCAATTACAGTGCAGTTATACTTGTTTGTTTTCAGTTCTGAATTGAAAGATGTACCACAATAATAGAAGAATGGAATAAAAAAATATATTTCGTCTTTAAATTGATGGAAATAAAGTATCTTTTGCGATATAGAGATAGTGCTTGTCAAGTCAGCAGTATTTTAAATGAATACTTATAGTGGGATTGCAGTTTGTAAATATCAGGAACTGTACTTTTACTTCAAGCAAAATATTTACAATCCCTGATATATTTTGTCAAAAGAATGTTTAAATATGATTTTAAAATTACATTTTATTTAGAATTAATTTTTAGGACTTAGGGGGAAAAAGATGAAAAGATATGTTATATATATATATATATATATATATATATATATATATATATATATATATATATATATATATATATATATATATATATATATATATATATTTGACGATCTTTGTTTTAGGTTTCGTAATTTCAGAAACAGCTATTGATACTGTATTAAGTATGGTTCCTGTTTTTGTCTAATTTATATTAAATTATGACGGGAAACTATTAAAAGTCCTCTATGTGAGGTTATTCTGTAAGACACTTAGATCTTTATAATCTCATTTAATAAGAAAAAGTATGGCATATTGACATGTATAAACAGATGTTAAAATACTTGTCTTAAATAATCATGAAATATTATCTAGATTAAATTCCTCCTATAAAAATTCTTTAAAAGTTTAATGGACTCTAAAACTGGCTTGGGAATAAATCGAAATACTACGGACCTTCTACTCTTAGAAACGTCCTTTATTCATATATTTTTTTCAGCAATGCAACTATACTTCTATCGGTTTAATACTGTTCATATCAGATTTATGTTTATATATATATATATATATATATATATATATATATATATATATATATATATATATATATATATATATAAACAAACATACATACATGACCACACATATGTATATATATGTGTGCATATATGTATGTTTTTATGGTCTGTGAACACACACACACACACACACACACACACACACACACATATATATATATATATATATATATACATACATATATATTTGTATATATATACATATATATGTGTGTATGTTTGTGTGTATGTATGTATATAACCTATCGAAGAATTACGAAATCCTGGCCATTTTTTCTGAGTGACATAATAGATATTTTGTAGAACATCACTGAAATAAAAACATAAACAAATGTGATTATTATCTGATCATCTTTAATATTAAAACATGAAAAGGTCTCCAACTTACCTAGAACGATCATAGAGGCATTGGCCGTCTCTGTTCTGAAGGATGGATGCTCCGCTATGACCTCGCATTTGTACTCTCCCGAGGCAGCTGAGGTCATGCCACTGATGGTCAAGGTCACTTGGGTATCAG
>NC_090764.1:6161138-6166138 GCF_036898095.1 Palaemon carinicauda
CTCATGAATGGCAGAGGCAAGGGACAGGCACATTGCCGTATCAAGCAGGACAATGCCCTAGAGACTGATCATATATACATATGATTAGTGCCAAGCCCCCTCTCCATCCAAGCTAGGACCAGGGTGGGCAAGGCAATGGCTGCTGATGACTCAGCAGATAGACCTATAGGCTCCCCCAAACCCCCATCCTTAGGTCACAAGGTAAGGTTGCAGTGACCAAAGGAACTAACTAGTTTGAGCGGGAGTCGAGCCCCTGTTTGGAAATCTCCAAAAAAGGGCGTTACCAACACACCACCATATATATATATATATATATATATATATATATATATATATATATATATATATATATATATATATCCAAATAAGCCATATAATTTTTAATACATTAAAGTCTGGATTCTCTTAACGACCTCGGGATCAGAGCCCCAGGCGAAATCACACAAAGACAAGAGCTTGTGACCGGCCGGGAATCGAACCCTGGTCGGCAAGCTTGTAAAGACAGTGACTAAACCACTTGGCCACGAAGTGGTTTAGTCACTGTCTATACAAGCTTGCCGACCAGGGTTCGATTCCCGGCCGGTCACAAGCTCTTGTCTTTGTGTGATTTCGCCTGGGGCTCTGATCCCGAGGTCGTTAATCAAGAGAATCCAAACATTAATGTATCAAAAATTATATGGCTTATTTGAATATGAAAAACACGTCTAAATGTGCAAAATTTATCATATATATATATATATATATATATATATATATATATATATATATATATATATATATATATATATATATATATATATATACATATATATATATATATATATATATATATGTGTGTGTGTGTGTGTGTGTTTGTATCTATACTTATCTCCTATTTATGAAGATCCTCGCTGTAGTAAATAAAGTAAAACGGTTTAGCAAATATTTATTTTAAATGAGTTCACGTGATAGAAGGAAAAGTAATTGCTCACTGAAATGACGGTTCACAATGTTCGTTTTCATCAGTGCCAAATTGGGTGAAAAATTAGTCAAAGATTTTTTTTTGTGTTTGAATAACTCATTAATTTTCTTTCATATTGTTTCGTCGAATAAACCTTTTCCATGTGTACCCTTACTTATTTTGTTTGTATGTGTGTATAAGTGGGGTTTTCATAATGCGTGTTTATGAGTTTCAGTTTATTGTTGGTATTTTTATTTCCTCCAAATATTTGCTTATAGCATTCTGCTTTTCCGACTAGGGTTGTAGCTTAGCAAATAATAATAATAATTATTATTATAATAATAATAATAATAATGGTAAATCTAAAAATTATCTGTCAAATTCAATGATGAGTCTAAAAATACCTGTCAAATTGAATGGTGAATTTGAAAAATATCCGTCAAATTGAATGACGAGTCTAAAAATATTTGTCAAATTGAATAACAAGTCTAAAAATATTTGTCAAATTGAATGACGAGTCTAAAAATATCCGTCAAATTGAATGAAAAGTCTAAAAATTTCTGCATACAATGTAGATTAATCATACATAATCAAAATTTTCATTACCAACATGAGTATTCTACATCAGTACATCAAGAAATTGTAATCCTTCTCGAGACACCCAGCCGGAGAATACATCAGACGTATACGGTACGCATTATATTCGGTATCCGGCCAAATGCGGATTCGCTGATTAAGGTGAAATAGACGGAATCCGGCTGCAAACAGCGGCAGACTCAGGTCGTATGACCGACGGGGACCTAGATTCTTTTGACAAGTTGACAAATGAGAAAGGGGGAGGTCGCAGTTTTGCCATGATATCTAAAATGCTGCTCAGCTGGGGAAAATGCCGTTGGATCTGCCTAAAATATGGACCCACAATCATGCCATGTCTGCGTTTTCTTAACGGGTGAAACGATAAATTGTCATCCATTCTCATGTCATTCTTTTATGTAGGAGTAAAAATAACGAGAATGTAAAATTTTCGTTTTTTCTGAGCTCGTTTCAACTGGTAACAAAATGGCTTTGGTAAAAATATGGCTTAATAGCATAGTAAGTGAAGGAAAAATGAAGGAACAGTATATTAGGTTGAAAGTAAAGGAGCCATTTAAAGGTCTTAAATGCCACTCATGAATGACAGGCAAGGGACAGATAATGAGGGAAGCTTTAATGTCTAAAGAAAGCAAATATTTCAAGTACAAATGAAAATGATCTAATGAATTTATATATGAGAAAATTATCCTCAAGGAAGGTTAGTGGTTTTGGTGAATCCATTAAAATTATTGAGTGACCTATTATTCCTTGGTTATTTCGACAGCCTTCTCTTGGTTATGAGAATCTTACTACAAATGATAATAAGGATGCTAATATTAACATCTACAATATCAGCGTTAATGACATTGATGATGGTAATGAGAGTAGTGATCATGATTACAATAAAGATAGTGAAATTTAAAGAAGACTAGTAAGATATATTAATCATAAACAAATATGTAACATGTACACACCATATATGAAATCACCTAAAGCTCCGTCCAATGACAGCTTCAAATTTCAAATGGCTTTAAAAAGGACGAAATGGAAAGTGTTAAAATGTCTTTAGAGTGAAGGGGGAAGTCTCTTGCTTACGTAAATGTACCAAGTGGCCTCCTGCAGCCTCGGCATTACACTGAATCTCATAAGCTATGATGTCAGGTGGAATCCTGAGAAAGGGGCCGTAGCTGTCTCCTATAAACAAGGAATTCTGCTGCGTAATTGCCATGGGGGGTAAATTACCCAATTACGCTCCTCAAGATATCCTTCTTGCTATATAAGAACGGCGGGTTAATAAACGTTGGGAAATTTGCTATTGATAAAATTGGGGAATTAACTTAAAGTTTTCTTTAAGGGTTGATCTTTTTACCACTTTTGGTGAACTTATAGTTTTTAGGAGGATGTATAGCACAGGTTAATGCTAAACTGAATGTTTACTATCGATAAAAGTGAGCAATTGGGTTAATGTTTTTTTAAGGGTTGATCTTTTTACCCCTTTTGGTAAACTCGTATTATTTAGGAGGATGTATAGCACAGGTTAATGCTAAATTGAATGTTTCCTATTGATAAAAGTTAGCAATTGGGTGAAGGTTTTTTTTTTTTTTTTAAGGGTTGGTGATCTTTTTACCCCTTTTGGTAAACTCGTATTATTTAGGAGGATGTATATCACAGGTTAATGCTAAATTGAATGTTTACTATTGATAAAAGTGAGCAATTGGGTTAGTTTTTTTTAAGGGTTGGTGATCTTTTTACCCCTTTTGGTGAACTCGTATTATTTAGGAGGATGTATATATATATAGTACAAGTTAATGCCGAATTAAATGAATAACATTCAATGATTCAACAATATTCTGAATTGATGAATTAAAAAAAAAAGACTTTCAGTGTTTGTACTTGAGGCTGATTTTTTTCATATCAAGATTTTACACAACTAATTTTTAACTTTCAGTAGATTATTATAATAACAGGCAATTTTTATTACTCATTTCTTTGCGTTTCTGTCTGTATTATGACACGTACACAAACAGATTAGTCCCTTATACACATCCGGTGCAAAATTTAAGTAAAAATTGCATAGTAAAAATATAAATTGCATATTCCAGAGACGATTGGTGAAATCTAACAGAGGTCCTTTGCGTCAATAGGCGTAGGAGTAGATGATGATGATATATATATATATATATATATATATATATATATATATATATATATGTATGTATGTATGTATGTATATTTATATACATATATATATATACAGTATATATATATAATATATATATATATATATATATATATATATATATATATATATATATATATATATATATATATATATATATATATATATATAGATATATACACATACGCTGATTACCTCATTCAGTTAATGCTAGTTAAAATATATCCTCTGAAGCATCAGACACATTTCCAATAAAACTCTACTCACATTAGCTTGAAACTTCATGCTTCGCTTGATGTCAACCGGCTGTTGCAGTTCGGTAGGGACGTACCGATAGAATTCGGTATCGTTGTGGTACCACTTGAGAGAATAGAGGCCCATGGCCCTTAGGTCGTACATGCAGCTCAGGTTGACACGACCTCCGGCTAGGGCAAAAAGGGGCACATCCACTCCCTGGAGAAGGTCACCCTCCACTCCTGAAGAAGAGGGGAAGAATTATTATTATTATTATTATCATTATTATTATTATTATTATTACTTGCTAAGCTACAACCCTAGTTGTAAAAGCAGGATGCTATAAGGCCAGGGGTCCCAACAGGGAAAATAGCCCAGTGAGGAAAGGAAAAAAGGAATAATAAGATATTCTAAGAACAGTAACAACATTTAAAAAAATATTTCCTATATAAACTATGTTTTTATTATTATTATTATTATTATTATTATTATTATTATTATTATTATTATTATTACTTGCTAAGCTACAACCCTAGTTGTAAAAGCAGGATGCTATAAGGCCAGGGGTCCCAACAGGGAAAATAGCCCAGTGAGGAAAGGAAAAAAGGAATAATAAGATATTCTAAGAACAGTAACATTTAAAAAAATATTTCCTATATAAACTATGTTTTTATTATTATTATTATTATTATTATTATTATTATTACTTGCTAAGCTACAACCGTAGTTGGAAAAGCAGGATGCTATAAGCCCAGAGGCGCTCTAACAGGGAAAATAGCCCAGTGAGGAAAGGAAAAAAGGAAAAATAAAATATTCTAAGAACAGTAACAACATTTAAATAATAATAATAATAATAATAATAATAATAATAATAATAATAATAATAATAATAATAATAATAAAACACTGATGATTACTACGTATTTAATAAATAAAAACTGTGATGTTAATATTTTGCTTAATTTAGATGATTAACATTATAAGTACCAGGAAGATCAACCATAATTTAGAAAGTGTTTTATTCAATAACACTTTATTTGGAGAAGATTTAAATAACGCGTCGCATAGAAATGT
>NC_090764.1:6171138-6178638 GCF_036898095.1 Palaemon carinicauda
GTTTTATAGGAGGATTTTGCCTTTGGTTCCCTTTTGGAAATCTCCAAATACGCGAATAAGATTCTATGCCCTATTGTGAGTGTGTGTGTATGGGTTAATTTTTTTATTTTTACGAAATTCTTGACCTGCGATAGCGCAAAACAGCCACGGAAAACGGTAACAAATGGACAAAATTAATGATGATTTATAAAACAATAGCGAAGTGATGTATTACTGTACTAACACCAACAACAAACGCAGCCGTTTCTAGTCCACTGCAGGACAAAGGCCTCAATCTTGTCCTCATTCATGTTATTATTATTATTATTATTATTATTATTATTATTATTACTTGCTAAGCTACAACCCTAGTTGGAAAAGCAGGATGCTATAAGCGCGGGGGCTCCAACAGGGTAAATAGCACAGTGAGGAAAGGAAGCAAGGAAAAATCGAATATTTTAAGAACAGTAACAACATTTGAATAAATATTTCCCCAATAAACTATAAAAACTGTAATAAAACAAGAGAAAGAGAAATAAGATAGAATAGTATGCCCGAGTGTACCCTCAAGCAAGAGAACTCTAGCTAGTACAGCTTTACAGCTTAACAATACACAAACCATTTCACCACGTTAAGGTTTCCCTTCTAATATATAAATTGGTTGATATTCGTAAACAGATGGTTTTGTTAGGTATCCAGAAGAGCAATGTACATTATACAAAACGGGCAATTTCTAACTTCTCTCTGAAGTGATTTATATAATCCAGTATTACTGGTTTAGCCTCGCCCGGAATGGAAATGATAGTTGGCCCGTGATTTACGAAATGCTATCCCAAAGGAATGGGAATTTATTATAATATATGCGCGTTTTGTATGTAATTCATATGTATTTAACTTGGGTTAAGTAGGTGTTATTTGATTAACGTTTATTAAGCGAGATTTTATAAGTGAAGATTTATGATTGCCATTATTATTACTAGCTAAGTTACAACCCTAGTTGGAAAAGCAAGATGCTTTAAGCCCAAGGGCTCCCACAGGGCAAATAGCTCAGTGAGGAAAGGAAATAAGGAAATAGATAATCGATATGAGAAATAATGAACAAATAAAATAAAATATTTAAAAAACATTAATATCATCAAAACGGATAGTTTTTATATATAAACTTTAAAATGACTTATGTCAGACCATTCAACATAAAAACATTTACTGCAAGTTTGAACTTTTGAAGTTCTACCGATTCAACAACCTGATTAGGAAGATTACAAATTCGTTTAATAATATGTACCACTGGCGTGACCTCTCAAGACATTTCAAACCTTCACTACTCAAATACACTAATTGCAAACCTTTTTTCTTGCAATTGAATAAATACTGTATATGTTCAGAAAAGGAAGGTATATACATAGACACGCTTTCCGTATACATTATCTCATCTAATTACGATGAAAACGTAACTAGATAGGGTTTTCTGTATCCGGTGCATGGATTGGTAGGGAAATTAATATTCTCTTGAATGTCAAACAACTTAAGAAATATGTTTAATTTCTTCATTAAAATAGTTTTGAAATACAAAGCTTGTTCTAATTCCATTGCAGTTCAAGCACAATGTGTTTTGTACCCAGCAATATATCAGTTGAAGCACAAGGTATACATTATGGGTTACATACCCAGTAATATATCATTTGAAGCTTAAAGTAAACACTAAGGGTTGTTTATTCAGCAATATATCAGTTGAAGCTTAAAGTACACACTATGGGTTGTATTCCCAGCAATATATCTGTTGAAGCACAAAGTATACACAGTGGGTAGTATACCAAGCAACATATCATTATCACCGAGAGATTCGATAAAGAAAAACAATATATAACAATATATCCACAACCAATAGTTTTGTATATGAACCCTATTTATATAGCAGTTCTTCTTAATGTTATTTAACTTCTATAACATAATTACTTCTCTGGTTTCAATTGAATATTCTTCTAATCTTTATTTATAGTAAACGATATCGGCGTCAATGACCTTCGATGCCAGGATGCCGGAGAACTTCAAACATTCATTCATTCAAGCACAATACTTTGTATTACCCAGCAATATATCATTATCACCGTGAGATTCCCGTGGCCTGGCGCAGGGTTGCCAGGTTTTCTAAATAAGAAAAGGCCAACTTCTAATCAACAGAAGCTTTAAAAGGCCAACCCATCAGTAGAAAAAGGCCAAATATATAGTATTTAAGGCCAGCCTTTTTTCATATTACTAAAGATCAACCAATTTAAAAAAGAAGGCCAAATTTGAGGGTTTTTTTGGCCAGATAAAATGCCAAACTGGCAACGCTGCCTGGAGGCCCGAGGAGTGCCTTTTTCTTATCGTGGAATCAAGTGGCCAAAACGTGCCTAAACTCTGTCAGGATAAGAGGCTAATCCGGAGGAACTTCGACTCCCAATCAGTCCTTATCTTGCCGAGTGGATAAAAGTTTTCCAGGAGGTTGGATGCCAGGGAATGTTTGTTTGTCCTTTAATAAGGAGGGATTTATGATCTTTGTTTGATTATTTGTGTTGGTTTGTTTACCATTTTTCTTGATTGCTGGTTAATCTTGGTTTATTGATTTCTACTTTGAAAGTAAATGATAACATTATTGCTTCTTAATAACTTTGTAATTATGAATTTATTCATTGTTTCTTAGATGCTTGCATATATGATTTTGAATATATATATATATATATATATATATATATATATATATATATATATATATATATATATATATATATACAGTATATATATATATATATATATATATATATATATATATATATCTATATCTATATATATATATATGTGTGTGTGTGTGTATGTATATATAATATATATAGGTATATAATATATATATATATGTATATATAATATATATATGTATATATATATGTATATATGTATATATATATATATGTATATATATATATATATATATATATATATATATATATATATATATATATATATATATATATATATATATTACACTATAGGTCCAAAATACTACTAGGAAATATGATATCAATTTATGAATCATTATCAGCTTAAGAAAGTTTTCTTGAAAATATACTCTTTAGCATCTGGACATCACGTATTTCTGATGATTCAACTATATATATATATATATATATATATATATATATATATATATATATATATATATATATATATATTCAAATAAGCCATATATATTTTTGATACGTTAATGTCTGGATTCTCTTAACGACCTCGGGATCAGAGCCCCAGGCGAAATCACACAAAGACAAGAGATTGTGTCCGGCCGGGAATCGAACCCTGGTCGGCAAGCTTGTATAGACAGTGACTAAACCACTTGGCCACGAAGAAAGATAAAAGTCAATGACAATTCTACTGTACTTATACCTGTCGAATTCAGGTGTTTTGTACTTAGAATTGAAATCAACCCATCTTCACCATCGTAGCTAATTGGTAGTTTGTTACTTGGCATTCGATTAATGATAAATTTTTGCACATTTAGACGTGTTTTTCATATTCAAATAAGCCATATATATTTTTGATACATTAATGTCTGGATTCTCTTAACGACCTCGGGATCAGAGCCCCAGGCGAAATCACACAAAGACAAGAGATTGTGTCCAGCCGGGAATCGAACCCTGGTCGGCAAGCTTGTATAGACAGTGACTAAACCACTTGGCCACGAAGAAAGATAAAAGTCAATGACAATTCTACTGTACTTATACCTGTCGAATTCAGGTGTTTTGTACTTAGAATTGAAATCAACCCATCTTCACCATCGTAGCACAGGATTTTAAGTTAAAGTATTTTATACGCACAGGATTTAAAGATAAAGTACTTTATATGCACAAGATTGTAAGTTAAAGTGTTTACATGCACAGGATTTCAAGTTGAAGTATTTTATACGCACAGGATTTTAAATTAAAGTATTTTATATGCACAGGATTTTAAGTTAAAGTATTTTATATGCACAGGATTTTAAGTTAAAGTATTCTATACGCACAGGGTTTAAAGTTGAAGTATTCTATGCGCACAAGATTTTAAGTTAAAGTATTTTATACGCACACTATTCCAAGTTAAAGTATCTTATAAGCACAGGACGCACAGAATTTTAAGTTAAAGTATTTTTATGCGCACAGGATTCTAACTTAAAGTATTTCATACGCACAGGATTTTAAGATAAAGTATTTTTTATATGCACAGAATTTTAAGTTAAAGTATTTTATACGCACAGGATTTTAAGTTAAAGTATTTTATACTCACAGGATTTAAAGTTAAAGTACTTTATGCGCACATTATTTTAAGTTAAAGTATTTTATACGCACAGGATTTTAAGTTAAAGTATTTTACTAGCACATGATTTTAAGTTTAAGTATTTTACACGCACAGGATTTCAAGTTAAAGTATTTTATTAGCACAGGATTTTAAGTTAAAGTATTTTATACGCACAGGATTTCAAGTTAAAATGCTTTTTCCGCACAGGATTTTAAGTTAAACTATTTTATACGCACAGAATTTTAATCTGGGAGATAAAAAAAAAGTCGCATTTACATTTAACTCTTGCTCCAGCGCACAGGATATCCCAGACAATAATTATTCATTACCCTAAGTGCCTTATGCATAATAGAAAACTAATTAGATGGGCAATATGTTGTTGGCTGGTACTGCCCTAGCCGAATCTACAGCACCCCCCCCCCCCCACCCACCCCCAACTACCCCCACCCCCAGAGGGAGTGATATGCCTGGCCATTACCATAATCAAACTGCATTTTTCATTATTTCGAAGCTAATGGTGTTGGTGTTTTGATAGAAAATCATTTTGAAATCGTCAAACAAGAATTTCATTAATGTCACTAATTAGATTTATTGAATGAAAATTCCCATTATGTTGTGCAGGTATTTTCAGCTCCTCATAAAACATCCCACTGGGTTTAAAAAAAAAAAAAATGATTCACAATTTGCATGTTATTTATTTAAAGCGCTCGCTGATTTCATCCGGGGGGGGGGAGGGGGCGTATTTAATGGCGAATATTTTTCCAAAGACAAAAGATTAGAAGTGAATGTTTGAAATCGAGAAAAAATAGTATTTCATATGAGTTAATTATTTTTTTTACAACCTTTTTTCTAATATAAAACGTTAAGAATATTATGAGATATATATTTATGTTTATATATATATATATATATATATATATATATATATATATATATATATATATATATATATATATATATATATATATATATTTATATATTTGTTTTTGTGACAGTAATTTATGACGATTATTAAAAAGTGAAAAATATTATTTCATATGAGTTAATTATTTTTTTACAACCTTTTTTTTATAATATAAAACGTTAAGAATATTATGAGATATAACTTTTTTTTGTGACTAATTCATGGCGATCATTAAAAAGTAGCTGTTCCTTTTATCATAGCCTTGAAAAACCCGTTTCTTATTGTTTGGGTAATAATTATCATTATTAATTCTGATGATAATTATCATAATCAATATTGATAATTGTTATCAGTAATACTATTATTACGATTTTCAAAGATGCCGTGGCTGATCGAGACAAACATTTTGTTTGTTTTAAATTTGATAAAAATCTTTAATATAATACATGAAAGTCATATTTAAAAAAACAAATATTTCCTGCCGTAATTCACTTGACATGTCAGCTTTATTAGATTTTGTTGAAAACCTAAACAGATTTGCTGCTCCAGAACGGTTAAATAAAAATTTGTCGTATTTAGTACGCGTCATCCACGTGTGATACATGTGAAAGTTTCTCCTTTTTTATGTAAATCTGTTTGCAAATTAGACTACGGTGGCCAAGCTATTTTTTTTTTTTTTTAACTTTTTAGGTAAATATATTTAAATTGGATTTTAGAGCTTCTGGAGGGGATGAACAAACACACACACACACACACACACACACTCCAAAATCAAACCATTGTTCTCTAGTCTTGGGTAGTGCCATAGCCTCTGTACCATGGTCTTCCACTGTCTTGGGTTAGAGTTCTCTTGCTTGAGGGTACACTTTTGCACACTATTCTATCTAATTTCTCTTCCTCTTGTTTTGTTGAAGTATTTATAGTTTATAGAGGAAATATTTAATTTAATGTTGTTTCGGTTTTTAAAATATTTAATTTTTCCTTCTTTCCTTTCCTTACTGGGCTATTTTCCCTGTTGGGGCCCCTGGGCTTTTAGCATTTTGCTTTTCCAACTAGGGTTGTAGCTTAGCAATTAATAATGATAATAATAACATGCACGCACACACTTTATTTTCGGGAGGGGTTTCTTAGACTATCAGTCAAAGCTCCGAAGGGATGAACAGCAGATCATCTAGAAAATTAATTCTTTTGTACGTACTGGGTGATCTGATCATGTGTTCCAGGAGTAAATAGGAACAGTGCAGGTCTTGTTTAAAGGTTTAAATGTCGTTTATGAAAGACAGAGGGAATAGTCAGTGACAATTCCCTAGAGACTGACCATATATACATATGATTAGGCACAAAGCCCCCTCCTCATAAAGCTAGGACCAGAGAGGGCTAGACAATGAATTCTCATGACTCAACAGGTAGATCTATAGGCTCCCCCAAACCCTTTATCCATAGCTCACAAGGATGGTAAGGTTGCAGACATTACAAGAAACTATAGAACTTAAGCGGGTCTTGAACTACTGTCCAAAAGATGAGTTGGGTGACATAATGAGTTGAATCATTAGTAAGGGTGTGAAAGGGTGCATTTTCTAAGATTGATGTGACAAGAATTCCTATGTCTAACTGTACATAAAATCTTTAAATAGTTGAATTTTTTTTGTCGATATATAAGAAATATTTGGTCTGGTATTACCTTATAATAAACAGTTATTAATATAAGAGGTAATGGTAATTTGATCGAATGTAAAACGTACATACAGAAACAGTAACATAAGTTCCATAATAAATGCATTTCTCTTTCGCAAGCAAATGATGTAAAAAAACAGATGGTACTTTATATATACAGAGAAAAATTAATAATTTATAATTTATAATATATTAATTTATTTCTGTTATTGAAAAAAAAAAAAACCATTCTTCTTTTTACATTTCCTTCACCTGGAATTTTTTGATCTCATATTTTTTTGGACAATCTATTGTCAATCAATATTATCAATGATATATAACATATAGAAATTAAAAAAAAAATAATATAAACTAGACTTACCTATGAGAATCGATGCCACCAATTGTATTCCTAATCGGAGGAGAACTTGTCCGTCCATGATGTTTCAATTCCAGTCCCTGTCCAATCCCTTTGTCAATGCATGGTGGTAGCTCTCTCTCTCTCTCTCTCTCTCTCTCTCTCTCTCTCTCTCTCTCTCTCTCTCTCTCTCTCTCTCTCTCTCTCTCCCTAAATTAAAGCCCTATCTTTTTCCCTGTTTTCCTTCCTTTACACGAGCTAAAATTTCCCATTCATTCATTTGCTTATAAGATCTTGTATA
>NC_090764.1:6186138-6191138 GCF_036898095.1 Palaemon carinicauda
CATGGGACATTATTATTACTACAAGCACATAATTTGCCTGCGAGTGTCAAGTTTTTTATCCTTATTTCTCAATTGAATTCCCTCTATTATTATTATTATTATTATTATTATTATTATTATTATTATTATTATTAGTTACGCTATCTTTGTCTAGAACTCCGAAAGAATGTTACAGAAACTCAAAGAAAATTCAAAATCGATAAATTCTTTCATAAAGTTGCTGGCTAGTGGAAATAATTATTATGTGTTCAAGGGTTTCTTGTGTAATATAATTAGTGAAGGCAATATTTTTTTCGCATAATGTCATTGATTTTTATATCCTCTCTTCCATTTGAATATTTCGAAAATAAATTAGCCTCACATAGGTATCCTTGATTAAATCAAGTAAATTTCGCAGGTTTTTAGGTTTAAAGGTCATTCATGAATAGCAGAGGCAATGAACAGGACAATGCCCTAGAGACTGACAATATGTACATAAGATCAGAGCCCAAACACCCTCTCCAAGTTAGGACCAGGGAGGGCCAGGCAATGGCTGCTGGTGATTCAGCAGGTAGCCCTATAGTCTCTCCAGTACCCACCATCCCTTTCTCACAAGGAAAGTATCAAGCTTGAGTGGGTCTCGAACTCCCGCCAAACAGACTGGCAAACAGAGAAGTTTTCTCTTGGCTACCATAGCCAGTGTGTGGAATATTAGTTATAACTTGTTACTAAATCAATTAGAGAATAAATAAACATCCGCTCAGATGAAAATGGAAAGGAATAAATGCAAATGGTGAATTCAGTTAGACAAAAGAGCACACTGCCTTTCTGATCACTTTAGCATTGCTAATACTATTGATGGATATCTCCCATCCCTACTGCATTTTACAGAATCTCCCCATCCCACCAGGCCCTTCCCTAATGAACATAGGAACGCCCCTTCCCACCACCCCCCCCCCCCCCCCTCAAAAAAAAAAAAAAAAAAAAAAAAAAAAAAAACCTAACACCTCCCAGAGAAACCCCCCTGGAATCCACTACCCCCAGGACGTTTCCCCAAAAGAACTCAAACACGTCCTAGTCTTTAGAAGGTTCCTGGTGTCTAGTACCCTACTCTCTCCCCATGGCCAGACCACCAAGCACTGATACCAGTGCGTCAATATGGTAATCAAATCGTATCTTTTCACAGGTTTGTTTTCAAGTTTTGAAATCGCTTCGATGGAGCAATCCCTATCAAAAATCAGTCATGCCCTCCCGGGCGTGATGAATGACGGCAGAGAACAAAAGCTGGACTTTGCATCCTGATCTGACTTTGCATCGTCGGCCTGTTCATTCTCTCCATCGGGAAATGCATAATGAAACAGCGATGTCACATCCACTTACTTTGTCTATGGCAATCTGCATTCATGAAATAGAGCATGTTTCAGAGGGCCAGTTTTTTGGTCCTTTGTGTTGGTTGTTGGTTGGGTGGGGGTATGGATGAGAGGGGCCCCTCCTGCCCCTGGGTCTCTTTCAGGTGTGACAAATGGGTGGAATTTTACATGTTGCATTCGATTAAAGTCTCTAGGTATAATATCTGGCACTCATCTCCATACTTTTTTTACGTGTTGCAGTAAACCTATTTATAAATTTTCTGATCGTTCCTTGGATATTATTTTTGATAAAGGAGGTAGCATTCATACTGATTTCGATTCAGATTTTTTTTGGAAACTACGATAAATGGAAATTGAACCGTAATGAAAAAAAAAAAAAAAAAAAAAAAACGGTTATTTGTAATATATGGCTCATAATGAACACATTCAATGTTTCAACTATACAAAATAAGGGAACAATTCACCCAAACTTTCTGTACCTGACAATTTCGTAAATATACAAGAAAGGTAGTTTTTCTAAACAATACAGACATACAGACAGACATAAAAAGCCATTTTTAATACTAAAAACATGAATATTACATTTTAAGTCCTTTTCTTAAAATAATCCCGGAAGGCTTCAATGGCTGGATTGTGACAAAATGTTGGTAACGTCCTTGCCTGGTGATCGACCGACTAGGGTTCGAGTCCCGCTCAAACTCGTTTGTTCCTTTGGTCGCTGCAACCTCACCATTCTTGTGAGCTAAGGATGGGGGTTTGGTCTATCTGCTGAGTCCTCAGAAGCCATTGGTTGGTCCTCCTTTTTCTAGCTTGGTTGGAGAGGGGTCTTGGGCGCTGACCATATATATATATATATATATATATATATATATATATATATATATATATATATATATATATATATATATATATATATATATATGTATGTATGTATGTATGTATGTATGTATGTATGTATGGTCAGTCTTTACGGCATTGTCCTGCTTGATAGGGCAATGTTATTACCCCTTGCCTCTGCCATTCATGAGCGACCTTTGAATCTTTGAACCTTCAAATCATTATAAAGAAACTAAAGTATTTTCATCAGAGTTGATCGATTGAACCAAATTGTCCTCTGTATATCGTTCGTGTGTCCAACTCAAGGCCAGAACACGGTGGCCATTTCTTTGCATAGACTATGAGGCACAATGAAAGATAAGTGACTTTACGAATAACTGAATGGATTTGGTATATGTTAACTGCTGAACCGAAACAAAGCTGATGTAGAGTTTACGCTTTTAACCAAAATTCTTTGTCATAAATCTTTGTCATAAACTCCATTTCAAGATGAATAATTTCCGTTGATTTTAATCTGTGGAAGTATTCCAAAATTCAATTCTGATTTCTTAATAGAAAAAATATTTAGACATACCAAGTGGTATAAGGAATTCTTCATATTTGGAAAACATTGAAATATCAAACTTTTTTTGTTAAGGGGACCCTAATCGGTAGAATATTTAATTTTTCTGGGGTTTCTTTGTATGTCTCTTTGAAAGATTAACAAGTTTCAATTACCATTTATTTTCTGGTTGAAAGGTATAACAGCTGACGAACCAGTAAATTGGTATTTTGTTCTTACGGTCAAGAGAAGAAGAATTGTATTTTTTAAAGGAAATATATATATATATATATATATATATATATATATATATATATATATATATATATATATATAAATTCTTGTAAATTCTCCACTCGTTTTTAAAAACGTTATTTGTAGTATATTATTCCAAGTTTTATGAATTACAATAAAAAGGGAAAACATACTTAGCACAAAAACTTTTCCTAATATCATGTTTAAAACTTAAGAGAATCTTCCGTTACTGATGAAGTTTTTCTCTAAAAATCTCTAACAAACTCCATTTGAAATGAATAATCAAACAGGAATGATATTACATTTTCTTTCTTATTGGAAACTTTTCAACACAACAGCTTAAGTTTTTTTTTTTTTTTTTTTTTTTTTTTTTTTTTTTTTTTTTTTTTTTTTTTTTTTTTTTTTTTTTTTTTTTCAAAGAGTTCTTCCGCTACATACTCTTTCGAGATTTTAAACTTTAGAAAACTGGAGTAGCCTTTTTCTTGGTAGACTAGGCATCTGGGCGCCTTTCAAACTGAAAATTTTTATGGCTCTTTAGACTAAGATCTTAAATGAGATCTCTCACGGGGAAAGAGCTGGTCTCAGCTTCTTTAAGAAATATTTTGAAGGTTTCCCAAGGTACTCTAAACATTGTATTATTGAACAGTTTCATTTACATTCTCTCTCTCTCTCTCTCTCTCTCTCTCTCTCTCTCTCTCTCTCTCTCTCTCTCTCTCTCTCTCTCTCTCTCTCTCACATATTACGTTTTCAAGTACATTACGGATTTAAATAGTATTAGCATTAAAAATCTGTTAATAATTTGCTTTTAGATATCATCTTTAAATATCACAGGATTGTAACAGATTTCTAAAAAGCAACTATTACGAGTCCGTGTTGAAGATATTTGTAATAGTATCTTTCCTTCTCCTTAGAGACGATTGGCGAAATCTAACCGAGGCCCTTTACGTCAATAGGTGTAGGAGGAGATGATGATGAATAGTATCTATATTCTCATATATTTTATTATAAATATAGAATAACTTTTATCTATGTAAATAAAACCCTCTTCAATCATAAATAATATAAAGAAGTGACAATATTTTGTGAACAGAAAAATTTATTAATCATACGAACAAGATTCAAGACAATAATTTTCTAAGGAATTCGTATCTGATTTATAAGTTAACAGAACATAGAAGTTAATGAGTATATCTTTTTACGGTATTTATTGTTTTCAAATAAAATCAAGAAATGATCAAGATCCTCTATTGGTTCAGGACAGTAGCATTACATGTTATTTTTACCCTTTCTAGTCAAGTACCTTTCCCAACTCTAATGTGTATCTATGTAATCTAGATGCTTTGTGTTCCTTTAACCGAATTTCTAATTTCCTCCCTGTCTTCCCGAAGTAACTGTGCTGTGTTCCTTGCAAGGGATTAACTTATGGAGGTGTAAACCCAAATAGTATTTTTGTTTTTTGTTTTTTTATAAAGACTGCAGATTTCTTAGCTAAAATTTTGTTATACACTTCATTCATTCTGCATTTTCTATATCCCCAACTATCTTTTAATTCAATGGTCAATGTATTTGAAAGTTATATCTATCTTATTTTCTAAAATACTGTATGATAATAAGAAAGAGATTAATCATAAAGAAATGATGATAAGGTATTTTTTTTTCTTTTTTGCCTAACAAATCGTGACCCATAAAATATTTGAAGTTTAAAGTTTCTTATGAATTAGGGTCATAGACAACCAATATATATGGTGAAATTAGTAATGAGTATACATACAAATAATCGGTTTTTAATTTTGTTTTTAAAACATCTTTCTTAAAACATCTTCCATATACTAAATAAATTCACCCCTAAAACAAAACAGAATCCAGGATCCATAATATGCCGGGCAATTTCGTATCCATTAGGCAATTTGGTACAACACCTTTAAACAGATGAGAATCCATAAAGTACAAATAAATGTACATATAAAAAGGGGATTTCAAAATCTTGAATACCTAAGCTCTGGAGCCGGCCAGTCTGC
>NC_090764.1:6201194-6211194 GCF_036898095.1 Palaemon carinicauda
CGTACCTCTTGCCATTTTATAGATACCTTAATGCAGTAACAGTACGATATATAAACAAGAAACCTATAGTCAATTTTTTTTAGCGAGGCAGATTTGCACGGACTCGCAGGGGTGCCCTTATAGCTCAGAAAAGTTTCCTGATCGCTGATTAGTTGGACAAGATAATTCTAACCAATCAGCGATCAGGGAAACTTTTCCGAGCTAAAAGGGCACCGCTGCGAGTCTGTGCAAATCTGCCTCGCTTAAAAAAATGACTATAGTTGTAAAAGCAGGATGCTATAAGCCAGAGGGATCTAACAGGGAAAATAGCCCAGTGAGAAAAGGAAACAAATAAACTACAAGAGAATTAATTATCAATTAGAAATATGTAAGAACAGTAACATTAAAATAAATCTTTCATATATAAACTATAAAAAACATTTTGTTAACATGTTCATAAAAAAACTTTTTCTGTAAATTTGAAGTTTTGAAGTTTGTTCAATAATTGAATAAAAAGAATAATTTTTCTGAAGAAGCGACTTTGATGTTTCTCATTAAAATTAAAATAAATCTTTTGTATATAAACTATAAAAAACCTTATGTTAGCTTGTTCATATAAAAAAAAACATTTGCCGTAAATTTGAATTTTTGAAATATGTTAAATATTGAATGAACAAAAAAATAATCTTTCTTTTGGCCTGACTGGTAACGTCTCTGCCTGGTCTTTGCCAGACGGGGGTTCGAGTCCCGCTCAGACTCGTTAGTTCCTTTAGTGTCTGCAACCTTACCATCCTTGTGAGCTAAGATTGTGGGGGGGGGCGTTAGGGGAGCCTGTAGGTCTATTTATTAAGTTATCAGCAGCCATTGCCTGGCCCTCCCTGGCCCTAGCTTGGGTGGAGAAGGGCCTTGGGCATTGATCATATGCAATATGGTTAGTGTCTAGGGCAGGGATGGGGAACTTTTTTTTTTTTTTTTTTTTTTTTTTGATGAAGACCATCTTGCAATTCCTCAATGCTCATTAAGGGCCGCATAAAATTTTTTGTTGGTTATTTTATCCTCTAAGTCAGTGGTTCCCAACCTGGGGGAAATTTCCCCCTGGGGGGAAATTTGAAGATTCCAGGGGGTAAATAATTACACTACCTACTAACTAAAACAAGCGGAAAAATGTCCACATAGTATGTGCGGCAATTTGTTGTTAGCCATTCAATTGTGATAGGATCATATCATTTCTCACTGACATGATATTCAAGGGGAGAATTGGAATGTCATGCCCATTTCCGAGGCAGGCGAGTGGGCATGAGGGCTGGGCGGGGCAATGTGGATGGTTGAACTAGGTGCAGGGGGAAAATGACAGAAAAAAGTTTGGGAACCACTGCTCTAAGTAATGTATTGGTAATCTAAAGAAAGAGTAACTGGTTTATGAAAATTTAAAGCATTACATTTCAAATATTCAAATTAAGTACTTTTCATACAAGTAATCAGTAAATGAATTATATTGAAAACTAAATTCTAAATCAGTAAATGAATTATATTGAAAACTAGATTTTAAATCAGTAAATGAATTATATTGAAGACTAAATTTTAAGTCAGTGAATGAATTATATTGAAAACTAAATTTTAAATCAGTAAATGAATTATATTGAAAACTAAATTTTAAATCAGTAAATGAATTATATTGAAAACTAAATTCTAAATCAGTAAATGAATTATATTGAAAACTAAATTTTGAAATCAGTAAATGAATTATATTGAAAACTAAATTTTAAATCACTAATGAATTAAATTGAAAACTAAATTTTAAATCAGTAAATGAATTATATTGAAAACTAAATTTTAAATCAGTAAATGAATTATATTGAAAACTTGATTTTAAATCAGTAAATGAATTATTTTGAAAACTAAATTTTAAAATATTTCATTCAAGTTTGGGTAGTTTTCAAACTACCGTAAGTAAATGAATAATATCGAAAGCATGTCATTTTCAAATTAATTTACTTAAGCAATTAGTTTCACTGTATTGAAGTGATAAGTAAAATAATACTAATCTTTAGGAAAAGATACCTTATAAATATCAACAATATAACCTTTTCAAATATTTTATATTGGCGAATAGATACTTTTATGCAGTCACATCTCATAAAAGTGCAACATCCCAGTAAAATATTATTATTATTATTATTATTAAATGCTAAGCTACAACCCTAGTTGGAAAAGCAAGATGCTATAAGCCCAGGGGCTCCAACAGGGAAATAGCCCAGTGAGGAAAGGAAATAAAGAAAAATTAAATATTTTAAGTATAGTAACAACATTAAAATAAATATTTCTTATAAAAACTATAAAAAACTTTAACAAAACAAGAGGAAGAGAAACTAGATAGAAGTGTGCCCGAGTGTACCCTCAAGCAAGAGAACTCTAACCCAAGACAGTGGAAGGCCATGGCACATAGGTTATGACACTACCCAAGACTAGAGAACAATGGTTTGATTTTGGAGTGTCCTTCTCCTAGAAGAGCTGCTTACCATAGCTGAAGAGTCTCTTCTACCCTTACCAAGAGGAAAGTAGCCACTGAACAATTACAGTGCAGTAGTTAACCCCTTGTGTGAAGAAGAATTGTTTGGCAATCTCAGTGTTGTCAGGTGTATGAGAACAGAGAAGAATCTGTAAAGAATAGTCCAGACTATTCGGTGTCTGTGTAGGCAAAGGGAAAGAACCGTAACCAGAGAGAAGGGTCCTATGTAGTACTGTCTGGCCAGTCAAAGGACCTCATACATAACTCTCTAGCGGTAGTATCTCAACGGGCGGTTGGTGCCCAGGCCAACCTACTACCTACTATTGTATCTGTTTAAATCAGCTGTTTTCAATAAAAAAAAAAATCAATTATTTGCTTTCTTAAGATATTCAATAAATCCCTAGTTTTTAGCCATCATAGCTGGAACACCATCAGTGCATAACTTATTATAATAAGGAAGTGGAATTTAGTCCTCCTTTGTGACATTGCTTTTTGAAGTTGTTAAAATGTCTGTTCCTCTTCTCCTTGCATTAAGGTTACCTAAGGGAAGCTGTTTTTTCATGCAATTAAAACTCATCAGTGAAAGTAGAAATAAAAAAATTTTATGTCAAAAATCTGGAATCTGTTGACTCGTCTAATATTAATAAAGATCACAGTGAGGAGATGGACAAAACAGGAACTCCCCTCGTTAATCATACGTTAAATCACTCACTCACTGCAACTAGCAGTTTTTCCTTGTCAGCTGCAACATCTGTTACAGCTGACAAGGAAAAACTGCTAGTTGTATCAAGTTAAGATTCATTGAATTCAAGGAAAAATTGCTTCCATTCTCTGGGAGGTACATCACTGAACACAACTTTCCTATTATCTGTGTGTACATATTTGTATGTGTGTACATACAGTAGAATGGTTTCAAACACACAATATTCAATGTCAAAGCAGAAATATACTACAAATACTGTACATATATCAAAGGCCATAGAAGGCCGCACTTGATGGTCCAGAAGGCCATATGCGGCCTTGAGGCCGTAAGTTCCCCATCCCTGGTCTAGGCCATTGTCCTGCTTGCTAGGGCAATGTCACTGTCCCTTGCCCCTGCCATTCATGAGCCGACTTTAAGCCTTGAAATCTTGTGTTAGAGTTCTCTGGCTTGAGGGTACTCTCGAGCACCACTATTCCATCTCCCTTGCCCCGGCCACTCATGAGCCGACTTTAAGCCTCGAAATCTTGTGTTAGAGTCCTCTGGCTTGAGGGTACTCTCGAGCACCACTATTCCATCTCCCTTGCCCCGGCCACTCATGAGCCGACTTTAAGCCTCGAAATCTTGTGTTAGAGTCCTCTGGCTTGAGGGTACTCTCGAGTACCACTATTCCACCTCCCTTGCCCCGGCCACTCATGAGCCGACTTTAAGCCTCGAAATCATGTGTTAGAGTCCTCTGGCTTGAGGGTACTCTCGTGCACCACTATTCCGTCTCCCTTGCCCCGGCCACTCATGAGCCGACTTTAAGCCTCGAAATCATGTGTTAGAGTCCTCTGGCTTGAGGGTACTCTCGAGCACCACTATTCCACCTCCCTTGCCCCGGCCACTCATGAGCCGACTTTAAGCCTCGAAATCATGTGTTAGAGTCCTCTGGCTTGAGGGTACTCTCGAGCACCACTATTCCGTCTCCCTTGCCCCGGCCACTCATGAGCCGACTTTAAGCCTCGAAATCATGTGTTAGAGTCCTCTGGCTTGAGGGTACTCTCGAGCACCACTATTCCGTCTCCCTTGCCCCGGCCACTCATGAGCCGACTTTAAGCCTCGAAATCTTGTGTTAGAGTTCTCTGGCTTGAGGGTACTCTCGAGCACAACTATTCCGTCTCCCTTGCCCCGGCCACTCATGAGCCGACTTTAAGCCTCGAAATCTTGTGTTAGAGTCCTCTGGCTTGAGGGTACTCTCGAGCACCACTATTCCGTCTCCCTTGCCCCTGCCATTCCTGAGCGGCGGACTTTAAGCCCTTAAGTCTCGCGTTAGGGTTCTCTGGCTTGAGGGTACACTCGAGCACAACTATTCCGTCTCCCTTGCCCCTGCCATTCCTGAGCGGCGGACTTTAAGCCCTTAAGTCTCGCGTTAGGGTTCTCTGGCTTGAGGGTACACTCGAGCACAACTATTCCGTCTCCCTTGCCCCTGCCATTCCTGAGCGGCGGACTTTAAGCCCTTAAGTCTCGCGTTAGGGTTCTCTGGCTTGAGGGTACACTCCAGCACAACTATTCCGTCTCCCTTGCCCCTGCCATTCCTGAGCGGCGGACTTTAAGCCCTTAAGTCCTCTGGCTTGAGGGTACTCTCGAGTACAACTATTCCGTCTCCCTTGCCCCTGCCATTCCTGAGCGGCGGACTTTAAGCCCTTAAGTCCTCTGGCTTGAGGGTACTCTCGAGCACAACTATTCCGTCTCCCTTGCCCCTGCCATTCCTGAGCGGCGGACTTTAAGCCCTTAAGTCTCGCGTTAGGGTTCTCTGGCTTGAGGGTACTCTCGAGCACAACTATTCCGTCTCCCTTGCCCCTGCCATTCCTGAGCGGCGGACTTTAAGCCCTTAAGTCTCGCGTTAGGGTTCTCTGGCTTAAGGGTACTCTCGAGCACAACTATTCCGTCTCCCTTGCCCCTGCCATTCCTGAGCGGCGGACTTTAAGCCCTTAAGTCTTGCGTTAGGGTTCTCTGGCTTGAGGGTACACTCCAGCACAACTATTCCGTCTCCCTTGCCCCTGCCATTCCTGAGCGGCGGACTTTAAGCCCTTAAGTCCTCTGGCTTGAGGGTACTCTCGAGCACAACTATTCCGTCTCCCTTGCCCCTGCCATTCCTGAGCGGCGGACTTTAAGCCCTTAAGTCTCGCGTTAGGGTTCTCTGGCTTGAGGGTACTCTCGAGCACAACTATTCCGTCTCCCTTGCCCCTGCCATTCCTGAGCGGCGGACTTTAAGCCCTTAAGTCTCGCGTTAGGGTTCTCTGGCTTGAGGGTACACTCCAGCACAACTATTCCGTCTCCCTTGCCCCTGCCATTCCTGAGCGGCGGACTTTAAGCCCTTAAGTCCTCTGGCTTGAGGGTACTCTCGAGCACAACTATTCCGTCTCCCTTGCCCCTGCCATTCCTGAGCGGCGGACTTTAAGCCCTTAAGTCTCGCGTTAGGGTTCTCTGGCTTGAGGGTACACTCCAGCACAACTATTCCGTCTCCCTTGCCCCTGCCATTCCTGAGCGGCGGACTTTAAGCCCTTAAGTCCTCTGGCTTGAGGGTACTCTCGAGCACAACTATTCCGTCTCCCTTGCCCCTGCCATTCCTGAGCGGCGGACTTTAAGCCCTTAAGTCTCGCGTTAGGGTTCTCTGGCTTGAGGGTACTCTCGAGCACAACTATTCCGTCTCCCTTGCCCCTGCCATTCCTGAGCGGCGGACTTTAAGCCCTTAAGTCTCGCGTTAGGGTTCTCTGGCTTGAGGGTACACTCCAGCACAACTATTCCGTCTCCCTTGCCCCTGCCATTCCTGAGCGGCGGACTTTAAGCCCTTAAGTCCTCTGGCTTGAGGGTACTCTCGAGCACAACTATTCCGTCTCCCTTGCCCCTGCCATTCATGAGCGGCGGACTTTAAGCCCTTAAGTCTCGCGTTAGGGTTCTCTGGCTTGAGGGTACACTCCAGCACAACTATTCCGTCTCCCTTGCCCCTGCCATTCCTGAGCGGCGGACTTTAAGCCCTTAAGTCCTCTGGCTTGAGGGTACTCTCGAGCACAACTATTCCGTCTCCCTTGCCCCTGCCATTCCTGAGCGGCGGACTTTAAGCCCTTAAGTCCTCTGGCTTGAGGGTACTCTCGAGCACAACTATTCCGTCTCCCTTGCCCCTGCCATTCCTGAGCGGCGGACTTTAAGCCCTTAAGTCCTCTGGCTTGAGGGTACTCTCGAGCACAACTATTCCGTCTCCCTTGCCCCTGCCATTCCTGAGCGGCGGACTTTAAGCCCTTAAGTCCTCTGGCTTGAGGGTACTCTCGAGCACAACTATTCCGTCTCCCTTGCCCCTGCCATTCCTGACCGGCGGACTTTAAGCCCTTAAGTCTCGCGTTAGGGTTCTCTGGCTTGAGGGTACACTCCAGCACAACTATTCCGTCTCCCTTGCCCCTGCCATTCCTGAGCGGCGGACTTTAAGCCCTTAAGTCCTCTGGCTTGAGGGTACTCTCGAGCACAACTATTCCGTCTCCCTTGCCCCTGCCATTCCTGAGCGGCGGACTTTAAGCCCTTAAGTCCTCTGGCTTGAGGGTACTCTCGAGCACAACTATTCCGGCTCCCTTGCCCCTGCCATTCCTGAGCGGCGGACTTTAAGCCCTTAAGTCCTCTGGCTTGAGGGTACTCTCGAGCACAACTATTCCGTCTCCCTTGCCCCTGCCATTCCTGAGCGGCGGACTTTAAGCCCTTAAGTCTCGCGTTAGGGTTCTCTGGCTTGAGGGTACTCTCGAGCACAACTATTCCGTCTCCCTTGCCCCTGCCATTCCTGAGCGGCGGACTTTAAGCCCTTAAGTCTCGCGTTAGGGTTCTCTGGCTTGAGGGTACACTCCAGCACAACTATTCCGTCTCCCTTGCCCCTGCCATTCCTGAGCGGCGGACTTTAAGCCCTTTAAGTCCTCTGGCTTGAGGGTACTCTCGAGCACAACTATTCCGTCTCCCTTGCCCCTGCCATTCCTGAGCGGCGGACTTTAAGCCCTTAAGTCTCGCGTTAGGGTTCTCTGGCTTGAGGGTACTCTCGAGCACAACTATTCCGTCTCCCTTGCCCCTGCCATTCCTGAGCGGCGGACTTTAAGCCCTTAAGTCTCGCGTTAGGGTTCTCTGGCTTGAGGGTACACTCCAGCACAACTATTCCGTCTCCCTTGCCCCTGCCATTCCTGAGCGGCGGACTTTAAGCCCTTAAGTCCTCTGGCTTGAGGGTACTCTCGAGCACAACTATTCCGTCTCCCTTGCCCCTGCCATTCCTGAGCGGCGGACTTTAAGCCCTTAAGTCTCGCGTTAGGGTTCTCTGGCTTGAGGGTACACTCCAGCACAACTATTCCGTCTCCCTTGCCCCTGCCATTCCTGAGCGGCGGACTTTAAGCCCTTAAGTCCTCTGGCTTGAGGGTACTCTCGAGCACAACTATTCCGTCTCCCTTGCCCCTGCCATTCCTGAGCGGCGGACTTTAAGCCCTTAAGTCTCGCGTTAGGGTTCTCTGGCTTGAGGGTACTCTCGAGCACAACTATTCCGTCTCCCTTGCCCCTGCCATTCCTGAGCGGCGGACTTTAAGCCCTTAAGTCTCGCGTTAGGGTTCTCTGGCTTGAGGGTACACTCCAGCACAACTATTCCGTCTCCCTTGCCCCTGCCATTCCTGAGCGGCGGACTTTAAGCCCTTAAGTCCTCTGGCTTGAGGGTACTCTCGAGCACAACTATTCCGTCTCCCTTGCCCCTGCCATTCCTGAGCGGCGGACTTTAAGCCCTTAAGTCTCGCGTTAGGGTTCTCTGGCTTGAGGGTACACTCGAGCACAACTATTCCGTCTCCCTTGCCCCTGCCATTCCTGAGCGGCGGACTTTAAGCCCTTAAGTCTCGCGTTAGGGTTCTCTGGCTTGAGGGTACACTCCAGCACAACTATTCCGTCTCCCTTGCCCCTGCCATTCCTGAGCGGCGGACTTTAAGCCCTTAAGTCCTCTGGCTTGAGGGTACTCTCGAGTACAACTATTCCGTCTCCCTTGCCCCTGCCATTCCTGAGCGGCGGACTTTAAGCCCTTAAGTCCTCTGGCTTGAGGGTACTCTCGAGCACAACTATTCCGTCTCCCTTGCCCCTGCCATTCCTGAGCGGCGGACTTTAAGCCCTTAAGTCTCGCGTTAGGGTTCTCTGGCTTGAGGGTACTCTCGAGCACAACTATTCCGTCTCCCTTGCCCCTGCCATTCCTGAGCGGCGGACTTTAAGCCCTTAAGTCTCGCGTTAGGGTTCTCTGGCTTGAGGGTACACTCCAGCACAACTATTCCGTCTCCCTTGCCCCTGCCATTCCTGAGCGGCGGACTTTAAGCCCTTAAGTCCTCTGGCTTGAGGGTACTCTCGAGCACAACTATTCCGTCTCCCTTGCCCCTGCCATTCCTGAGCGGCGGACTTTAAGCCCTTAAGTCTCGCGTTAGGGTTCTCTGGCTTGAGGGTACTCTCGAGCACAACTATTCCGTCTCCCTTGCCCCTGCCATTCCTGAGCGGCGGACTTTAAGCCCTTAAGTCTCGCGTTAGGGTTCTCTGGCTTGAGGGTACACTCCAGCACAACTATTCCGTCTCCCTTGCCCCTGCCATTCCTGAGCGGCGGACTTTAAGCCCTTAAGTCCTCTGGCTTGAGGGTACTCTCGAGCACAACTATTCCGTCTCCCTTGCCCCTGCCATTCCTGAGCGGCGGACTTTAAGCCCTTAAGTCTCGCGTTAGGGTTCTCTGGCTTGAGGGTACTCTCGAGCACAACTATTCCGTCTCCCTTGCCCCTGCCATTCCTGAGCGGCGGACTTTAAGCCCTTAAGTCTCGCGTTAGGGTTCTCTGGCTTGAGGGTACACTCCAGCACAACTATTCCGTCTCCCTTGCCCCTGCCATTCCTGAGCGGCGGACTTTAAGCCCCTAAGTCCTCTGGCTTGAGGGTACTCTCGAGCACAACTATTCCGTCTCCCTTGCCCCTGCCATTCCTGAGCGGCGGACTTTAAGCCCTTAAGTCTCGCGTTAGGGTTCTCTGGCTTGAGGGTACTCTCGAGCACAACTATTCCGTCTCCCTTGCCCCTGCCATTCCTGAGCGGCGGACTTTAAGCCCTTAAATCTCGCGTTAGGGTTCTCTGGCTTGAGGGTACTCTCGAGCACAACTATTCCATCTCCCTTGCCCCTGCCATTCATGAGCGGACTTTAATCCCTTAAATCTTGCGTTAGGGTTCTCTGGCTTGAGGGTACTCTCGAGCTCACTTTTCCATCTCCCTTGCCTCTGCCATTCATGAACGACCTTCAAACCTTTAATAGACTTTGATATTTCTCATCATGAATGAGGAAAATTAAACCTCTCCTTTGTATAGTAGTAATATCTCTTGTATGGCTTAGATACAATTTCGTGTAATCAAGTTCGTTCGTATGCGGTCAACAACCTATAGTTCATTTTAGGCCTACGATGCCTTAGAAGCTTCTCAGCTTCTCCTTGAATTATTCTCTTGTGTTTAAAGATGTTGGAAGGGATGTGGATTAGGAACATATTTACTTTTAGGATACGCATTGATATAGGATGTTAGGAAGGATATGTCTAATGGTTTATAAAAACAGATTGATATAGGGAGGTATGTAGGATGTGTCCATGTTGTTATTATTGTTATTATTATTATTATTTTCATTATTATTTTTTATTATCAATATTATTATTTTATTACTACTACTACTACTATTATTATTATTATTACTTGCTAAGCTACAACCCTAGTTGGAAAAGGAGGATGATATAATCCCAAGGGCTTCAAAAGGGAAAATAGC
>NC_090764.1:6221194-6239128 GCF_036898095.1 Palaemon carinicauda
GCTAAGCTACAACCCTAGTTGGAAAAGCAAGATGCTGTAAGCCCAAGGGCTCCAATAGGGAAAATAGCCCAGTGAGGAAAGGAAATAAGGCGATTAAAAGAGAAGTATTATTATTATTATTATTATTATTGTTATTATTATTATTATTATTATTATTATTATTATTACTTGCTAAGCTATAACCCTAGTTGGAGAAGCAGGATGCTATAAGTCCAGGGGCTCCAACAGGGAAAATAGCCCAGTGAGAAAAGGAAATAAGGCGATTAAAAGAGAAGTATTATTATTATTATTATTATTATTATTATTATTATTATTATTATTATTATTATTACTTGCTAAGCTACAACCCTAGTTGGAGAAGAGGGATGCTATAAGTCCAGGGGCTCCAACAGGGAAAATAGTCCAGTGAGGAAAGGAAGAAAGAAAGATAAAATATTTTAGGAAGAATAACATCAAAATAAATATATCCTTTCTAAACTATATAAACTTTAACAAAACAAGAGGAAGAGAAATTAAGATAGAATAGTGTGCCTGAGTGTATTATTATTATTATTATTATTATTATTATTATTACTAGCCAAGCTACAACCCTAGTTGGAAAAGCAAGATGCTATAAGCCCAAGGGATCCAATAGGGAAAAATAGCCCAGTGAGGAAGGGAAATAAGGAAATAAATAAATGATGAGAATAAATTAACAATATATTCTAAAAACAGTAACAACGTCTAAACATATGTCCTATATAAACTATTAACAACGTCAAAAACAGATATGGTATTAATACGAGTAAGCGATACGTATGCCTTTCCACCACGTCCACACTCAGAGAGAGAGAGAGAGAGAGAGAGAGAGAGAGAGAGAGAGAGAGAGAGAGAGAGAGAGAGAGAGAGATCTATTAAGGGATTCAGCAACCACAGATCTATATTCGAGAGAGAGAGAGAGAGAGAGAGAGAGAGAGAGAGAGAGATATCTCTATTAAGGGATTCAGCAACCACAGATCTATATTCAGATGGAATTGAGAGAGAGAGAGAGAGAGAGAGAGAGAGAGAGAGAGAGAGAGAGAGAGAGAGAGAGAGAGAGAGGTGTCTATTAAGGGATTCAGCAACCACATATCTATATTCAGGAGATGGAATTGGGAGAGAGAGAGAGAGAGAGAGAGAGAGAGAGAGAGAGAGAGAGAGAGAGTTTTAAAATCTGAAATTCCTACTCACTTTGCATAAAAGACACACACGTAATCAGCGTATTGCTTGTTTGTTAAAAATTAAATCTCATTTTCATTTAATTTTTTTTTTATCATCCTATCACTTCCTGTACATAGATTTTCAAATTCAATTTTTGAACATTTTTTTCCTGGTAATTCGTTATGAAAAGACTTTGTAGCTCCCCTCTATAAAAAGAGGCACATGTTTGTCTATATATATATATGTATATATATATATATATATATATATATATATATATATATATATGTGTGTGTTTATATATATATATATGTGTGTGTATATATATATGTATATATATATATGTATGTATATATATATATATATATATATATATATATATATATGAAGCGCGAAGTAATAGATAATGAATAGAGAAATATGGAATTAAAAGCTCAAGGTAGAGACGGCAGGTGAAATCTAACCGAGGCCTTTTACGTCAATAGGCGTAGGAGGAGATGATGATGATGATAATGATGATGGTATATATATATATATATATATATATATATATATATATATCTTTCATGTCACGCTCAGCAGCATTGCCAGACATATGACTATTCATCCTCTCCCCGTCCCTCGGGTAGGGGGCGAGAGGGACTAGTCATACCCTGGTGAGAAGGAGTTACCCTATGAGGTAGGCCTACACTCGGAAACCACACAAAGCCACAAATTACCGAAAACTACCGGATTGTAGTTAGGAAAGGGGGAGGGGGTGGGAAGGGTTGAATCTGTGTGTGTTTGTGCGTTTGTGCATATCTATCTAAATCTTTTTCAACAGTCATTTTTGACGGCTCGAGTACATTAGAATAATAAAAATCATGCCTTTGAAAACTGTGACTTTGGCATTTATGCTTTTGATGTTTAATACACAGCCGTTATGAACTCGCAAATACGTATTACAGAAATTAGGCAGACCCGTGTTGGACATCATTATAAAATTAATGTATGAACTAGTTAAGTCTGGGCGAAAAATCCATGATTGAAAAGTGAATTAATTAATTAGAGAGAATTAATTAATTAATTGGAGGATAACACACGTGTGTACGGCATATAGGCCTATAGGCCTCTACTTACCACAGTTTGCAGGGCTTTTTAAGAGAGAGAGAGAGAGAGAGAGAGAGAGAGAGAGAGAGAGAGAGAGAGAGAGAGAGAGAGAGAGAGAGTCAAAGTCAAAGTCAAAAACCTTTATTCCATTATAAAATGGTTATTCTGTTACACAACAATATAAATTATTTACATGAAATTCACAATAATTGGATTGTAAAAATCTAGGATATATATACATTCAAGTAAAATTTAAAAAATATTGCTTAAAGTTTCTTTTTGAATAAATCAGAACTAACATTTATACATTTTCTTATTTCCAGAGGTAGTTTGTTCCAGCAAGCTGGGCCCCTTATTGCCATTGAGCGTGAACCCAAATCAGTTCAATAGCTGTCTACATATAGATTTTCATTGTCTTGTTAATGTATTCCTACAATTACCAACTGTAGGAAATGTGTATAGCCAGTTGGGATATTCTTTTCTCAAATTTTTAAAAACAAAAACACAAACCCATATAAAACTAGAGGGAAACTCAGTAGAGCGCAGACCTCCTCCGCGCAGCTTATTTCTCGACCTTTTGCTTGACCTTGACCTTGACCTTTGACTTTAACATGTATCAATTGGCGTGGATTTTCAGACACTCAAATGTGAACCAAGTTAGATGGATATCAGTCGAAAACTTTTATTTGTTATGAAAATGCAAAAGTATTTTACTTAGATCATTTAAAGAAACATTTAGATTAGATTGTATATAGCGTACTTTACCAAAGGGTAAAAATGGTTCAATATAAAGGAAGGTCCAAGAAAAAGCTAAAAATAATCTCTATATGATAAAGAGCAACGTGACTGAATGGCCTCATAAATAAAAAACAATGAACTTATCTGATGGACAGTGTAAAGCTGACTTAGGCCGGGAGCCCTCTAGCGACTCTGTGGCGCCACAAAGCCACAGCATCGTATGGTGGGGATGTGGTCTCCCATAGGTTTCCATTGTTTTCAAGTTTTGCCGCGCAAACTAGCGACTGTGGCTCTCTGTCGCTCATCCCCGCCACAGGCGTGGCGTGGCTTTGTGGCGCCACAGAGTCGCTAGTGTGCTCCCGGCCTTAGTGGACAATACTCTTCTCAACCCATCATAAAGAATATATTCCACGGAGACCGACTACCACATATACATCTCCTGAACGGCTCAGCAATATGAAGACTTACCTGTATGGAATTAAATTGAGCTAATCCTTCCAGCACTTAATACACTTTAGAAGAACTGGAAAAATCCTTTTGCTTTCATATGTAAACCGTCATTATCCACTGTCCACTTTATTCCTCATTTTTTGCTTGACAACTTTAAGAGAGCCAATGTGTATTGGTCGAAATATAGTGATTTATTTATATTTCCTTTGTTTCTTTGATGGGCCTTTTGAAAGAATATATATATATATATATATATATGTGTGTGTGTGTGTGTGTGTGTATACAGTATATCCATATATATACATACATATATATATATATATATATATATATATACATATATACATACATACGTACATTCATACATACATACGTACATATATATATATATATATATATATATATATAGTATATATTTATATATATATATATATATATATATATATAGTATATATTTATATATATATATATATATATATATATATATATATATATATATATATCCATATATATATATATATACAGTATATATATATATATATATATATATATATATATATCGAGTATATATGGACTGAAAACGGCCCAGAAATAGAACATATCCAAAATATTTCTTTTGGAGTTTGCCTTTTGCTTTGATTATTCATCAAGAAAAAAAATTGGATCTCAAAAATAAAGAAAAATCCCATTTTTTTTATTTTTGTTCAAAACAAAAATCTCCAGTTTTTCTTATTTTTATTTCCAGACAGGAAAATTTATTTTTTCTCTCTCTCTCTCTCTCTCTCTCTCTCTCTCTCTCTCTCTCTCTCTCTCTCTCTCTCTCTCTCTCTACCGAGATCTGTTATTTCAAAAAGCTCTTTAAAAGGAAGTTATGGTTATGTAATTTCAATTTTACAGCAATGAAATTTTCCATATTTTATAGAAATATATTTTAAAGAAACCGAAATGAATTATTTTTTTTAATATCACTATTATTTCTAAAATCAGTAAATTCATTTTCACCATTATTTCTGAAATCATTAAATGCATTTATCGAAATCAGTAAATGCATTTTCACCATTTTCTGAAATCAGTTAATGCGTTTTTCACGAAATCAGTAAATGCATTTTCACCATTACTTCTGATATAAGCAAATGCATTTTCACCATTATTTCTTAAATCAGTAATTGCATTTTCACCGTTACTTCTGAAATCAGTAAATGCATTTCCACCATTATTTCTGAAATCAGTAAATGTATTTCCACCATTATTTCTGACATCAGTAAAAGCATTTTCATCATTATTTCTGAAATCAGTAAATGCATTTTCATCATTATTTCTGAAATCAGTAAATGCATTTTCATCATTACTTCTGAAATCAGTAAAAGCATTTTCATCATTATTTCAGAAATCAGTAAATGCATTTTCACCATTATTTATGAAATCAGTAAATACATTTTTTACCATTATTTCTGATATCAGTAAATACATTTTCACCATTATTTCAGAAATCAGTAAATGCATTTTCATCATTACTTCTGAAATCAGTAAAAGCATTTTCACCATTATTTCTGAAATCAGTAAATGCATTTCCACCATTATTTCTGACAGCAGTAAAAGCATTTTCACCATTACTTCTGAAATCGGTAAATGCATTTTCACCATTACTTCTGAAATCAGTAAATACATTTTCATCATTATTTCTGAAATCAGCAAATGCATTTTCACCATTACTTCTGAAATCAGTAAATGCATTTTCATCATTATTTCTGAAATCAGCAAATACAATTTCACCATTATTTCTGAAATCAGTAAATGCATTTTCACCATTATGTCTGAAATCAGTAAATGCATTTTCACCATTATGTCTGAAATCAGTAAATGCATTTTCACCATTATATCTGAAATCAGTAAATGCATTTTCACCATTATTTCTGAAATCAGTAAATGCATTTTCACCATTATTTCTGAAATCAGTAAATGCATTTTCACCATTATTTCTGAAATCAGTAAATGCATTTTCACCATTATTTCTGATATCAGGAAATGCATTTTCACCATTATTTCAGAAATCAGTGAATACATTTTCACCATTATTTCTGAAATCAGTAAATGCATTTTCACCATTATTTCTGAAATCAGTAAAAGCATTTTAAAACTGCGTTTTTTTTTTTTTTTTTTTTTTTTTTTTTTTTTTTTTTTGAACTGAACAATACGCTCATTTGCAGTTTTTCATATAAAAATCAACATACACGAAAAACACATCATATAACGGACACCAAAATTTAATTTTTTACAATAATGAAATATAATATTTCTAATTTGATTTCCAGTTTGTGTAAATATGTGAATGATCCACCGCCCATCTATGAAAGGTGAGGAGAGCTGTAATGCGCTATAACTATAGAATTCGGTGTTCTATTCATACTTCCTAAGTTTAAAGCTTTTAAGGTTGCGTGGATGTCTGCAAAGTCAACGGACAGGGCAATGCCCCTGTGGCTAACTCTGATTGGCTCCAATTTCGTCCTGGGACAAACCCGTCCAGACTTCGCTAATAGCCTGTGCTAACTCCTCTGTTTGTACTCTCTGTTTTTAACTGCTTTGTTTGTACTCTTTTCTTAAATGCTCTTTTTGTACTCCCTATTCTTAACTGCTCTATTTGTACTCTCAATTCTTAACTGCTCCTTTATGTACTGTATTCTTAACTGCTCTTTTTATACTCCCTATTCATAACGGCTCTATTTGTACTCGAGTATTAACTGCTCTATTTGTACTCTATTCTTAACTGCTATAATTGTACTCTATTCTTAACTGCTCTATTTGCACTCCCTATTCTTAGCTGCTCTGATATTACTCTATTTTTAACTGCTCTTTTTGTACTCCCTATTCATAACTACTCCATTTGTACTCCCTATTCTTAACTGCTCTATTTGTACTCTATTCTTAACTGCTCTGTTTGTACTCTCCATTCTTAACTGATCTGCTTGTACTCTCTATTCTTAACTGTTCCTTTTGTACTCCCTGTTCTTAACTGCTCTATTTGTACTCTATTCTTAACTGCTTTGTTTGTACTCTCCATTCTTAACTGCTCTGCTTGTACTCTCTATTCTTAACTGTTCCTTTTGTACTCCCTGTTCTTAACTGCTCTATTTGTACTCTATTCTTAACTGGTCTGTTTATACTCCCTATTCTTTATTGCTCTTTTTGTACTCCCCATTCTTAACTCCTCTGTTTGTACTCTATTCTTAACTGCTCTATTTGTACTCTATTCTTAACTGCTATAATTTTACTCTATTCTTAACTGGTCTGTTTATACTCCCTATTCTTAACTGCTCTGTATGTACTCCCCATTCTTAACTGCTCTGTATGTACTCCCCATTCTTAACTGCTCTTTTTGTACTCCCCATTCTTAACTGCTCTTTTGTACTCCCTATTCTTTATTGCTCTTTTTGTACTCCCCATTCTTAACTCCTCTGTTTGTACTCTATTCTTAACTGCTCTATTTGTACTCTATTCTTAACTGCTATAATTTTACTCTATTCTTAACTGGTCTGTTTATACTCCCTATTCTTAACTGCTCTGTATGTACGCCCCATTCTTAACTGCTCTGTATGTACTCCCCATTCTTAACTGCTCTTTTTGTACTCCCCATTCTTAACTGCTCTTTTGTACTCCCTATTCTTTATTGCTCTTTTTGTACTCCCCATTCTTAACTCTTCTATTTGTACTCTATTCTTAACTGCTATAATTTTACTCTATTCTTAACTTGTCTGTTTATACTCCCTATTCTTAACTGCTCTGTATGTACTCCCCATTCTTAATTGCTCTTTTTGTACTCCCTATTCTTAACTGCTCTGTATGTACTCCCCATTCTTAACTGCTCTTTTTATACTCCCTATTCTTAACTGATCTTTTGTACTCCCTATTCTTTATTGCTCTTTTTGTACTCCCCATTCTTAACTCCTCTATTTGTACTCTATTCTTAACTGCTATAATTTTACTCTATTCTTAACTGGTCTGTTTATACTCCCCATTCTTAACTGCTCTTTTTGTACTCCCTAGTCTTAACTGCTCTATTTGTCCTCTCTATTCTTAATTGCTCTATTTGTACTCTATTCTTAACTGCTATAATTTTACTCTATTCTTAACTGGTCTGGTTATACTTCCTATTCTTAACTGCTCTGCTTGTACTCCCCATTCTTAACTGCTGTATTCGTACAGTATTCTTAACAACTCAATGTATTCCATTTGTTCTGTACCATTCTTCAACTCCTCGTACAGAACACCTAGATCATTCAACTCCTCTCTTGTACACAACATCTAGATCATTCTGATCACCACTCAGTCATTCCTAGATTTCGTTTAGATAGTTTCTCCTTAAGTTTACTTAAACCTCTGCAATTAACATGAAACCTACCATTGATTGCATGCTCTCTCCATCAAACGAAACGCTTGCAAGTCGAAGGGGTTCCGCAGGGTGAACAACTGACTGGACAATGACTGGATAATGACGATTCTGTTAAGAGTAAACTGGAAAGCTTTGATTTGGGGATAATCACTTCTTGATTAATTGAAATAAGAGTTCAAAGAAGCGTTGCTTCAGTTGGGTAAATAGTTTATTAGTACATTGCTTACTTGTTTATTTTCTTTGAGAGGTACTTCGTAGTTTTAAGTTGGGTCCACTCTAGTCATTTAGATTAAGTTTCTTACATGTACTGTATATGTGTATATATATATATATATATATATATATATATATATATATATATATATATACACATATATATATAATATATATATATACAGTATATATATATATATATATATATATATATATATATATATATATATATATATACTGTGTATACAGTATATACATGTGTGTATATATATATATATATATTTTATATATATATATATATATATATATATATATATATATATATATATATATATATATATATCCTTATCATCATCATCATCCCACCACGCCTATTGACGCAAATGGCTTGGGTTAGATTTCGCAAGTCGTCTCTACCTTGAGGTTTTAAATCAATACTTCTCCATTCATCATCTCAAACTCCACGCTTCATAATCCTCAGCCATGTAGGCCTGGGTGTTCCAACTCTTCTAGTCCCTTTTGGATCCCAGTTAAACGTTTCGTTAACTAATCTCTCTTTGGGGAGTGCGAAGAGCATGCTCAAACCATCTCCATCTACCCCTCACCATGATCTCATCCACATATGGCTCTCGAGTAATCTCTCTTATAGATTCGTTTATAATCCTGTCCTGCCATTTAACTCCTAATAATCTTCTGAGGGTTTTGTACATAGTTATACATTTTTTTTTTCTTGCTGAGAAAACATTTTTTCGTTCCTGACCGTAGGTTTTTTTTTTTTTTTTTTTTTTTAAGATCAATGGATTTTAACTGAAAAGTTTAATGATTTATATAAGTCGCTTTCATAATAATTAATTTTCAAACGTTATGTAACATTGATTGGTATTTTAATTGAAATAATAAAATCACATCAGATTTATAACCAAGTCATTATAGAAAATCCCTTTACAAAAAGATATATTTTAAGGACTCGATAATTTGGAGCAAATGTTTTTATGTTGACCAGGCTGACATGAGTCTTTTTATAGTTTATATATGACATATCTGTTTTTGACGTTGTTAATAGTTTATATAGGACATTCTGTTTTGACGCTGTTACTATTTAACAGCGTTAATTTATTGTTAATTTATTCTCATCATTTATGTATTTCCTTATTTCCTTTCCTCACTGGGCTATTTTTCCCAGTTGGAGCCCTTGGGCTTATAGCATCTTGCTTTTCCAACTATTCTCATCATTTATTTACTTCCTTATTTCCTTTCCTCACTGGGCTATTTTTCCCAGTTGGAGCCCTTGGGCTCATAGCATCTTGCTTTTCCAACTAGGGTTGTAGCTTGGCTAATAATAATAATAATAATAATAATAATAATAATAATAATAATAATAATAATATGAAATAACGAAGCCATTAAATATACCAAATTTACTATATCGAAGAAATCATTATCCTTCAAACAGAATTATATAGTAGTCAATTCTCTCGGGATCCTGCATATTAAGGACTAAGATATATTCCTTAAATATTTCCATCCATCTTCCTGTGACAAGGTTTCTGATCCCCTAATCAAATTATAATGAGGTAATACAATATTTTGATTTAATCAGGGGCGCAGAGGGAAGCATTGGCATTTTAATGGTGGAACTTTCTGGGACAGAGTGTTGTTTTTGTTTCAAAAAAAAAAAAAAAAAAAATATATATATATATATATATATATATATATATATATATATATATAGAGGTTTATATACATACACATATATATTTTGTACCTATATATTATACATATATATGTATATATATATATATATATATATATATATATATATATTTATAGTATATATACATATATATATATATCTATCTATATATATATATATATATATATATATATATATATATACATGTATAGGTGTATATACATACACATATATACTGTGCACCTATATATATACATATATATATATATATTTATTTATATATATACTGTATATATATGTGTATATATATATATATATATATATATATATATATATATATATATATATATATATATATATATATTCAAAACAAAATGTTTACGCAAATTAATTGATTGGCACATTTACTGATGCTACAATGAAAGAAAATTGGCAGGGAATAGATAAGGTTTTTCAATTATACCGTTTTGAAAAAAAATTGGTAAATTCAATTACTGTTTGTAACAAAGGCTCATTCAACCTCTAATCGATTTGGCATTCGGATAATAGGTAATCTCTGATGTTAGTGACAGGGTAATCAGTTTCCTGTAACCCCTGAGGGGTAAAGAATTGTCTAGTAATTAAAAATCATTATCATCATCATCTCCTCCTACGCCTATTGACGCAAAGGGCCTCCGTTAGATTTCGCCAGTCAAATCTATCTTGAGATTTTAATTCAATACTTCTCCAGTCATCATCTCCTACTTCACTCTTTATAGTCCTCAGCCATGTAGGCCTGGGTCTTCCAGCTCTTCTGGTGCCTTGTGGAGCCCAGATGAACGTTAGTGAACTAGTGTCTAGTGGGCATGTCCAAACCATCTCCATCTACCCTTCATCATGATCTCATCCACGTATGGCACTTGAATAATTTCTCTTATAGTTTCATTTCCAATCCTGTCCTGCCATTTAACTCCCAATATTCTTCTGAAGGCTTTGTTCTCAAATCTGCTAAATCTATTGGAGATTGTTTCATTATCATATCATGACTCATGTCCATAGAGTAACACCGATATCACTAAACTGATACATAGTATGATTTTAATTTTACTTAACCTAGCCATTGTCTGATTTGCTTTTTTCAATCTTTCACTAAACTCTAAGTCTAAAGACCCTGTATTGGAGATCATAGTTCCTAAATACGTAAATGATTCTACCTCATTAATACTTTCTCCTTCCGATGATATTTTATCTTCCATTGCATACTCTGTTCTCATCATCTCTGTCTTTCATCTATTTATCTTCAGCCCAACCTCGTGTGGTATTTCATGCATCCTTGTTAGCAAGTATTATAAATCCTGTGATGTTCTGCTAAGAAAGACAGCATCATCAGCATACTCTAGGTCTGCTAAATTCCTATCACCTTTCCTGTCCAATCCTTCTCCACCATCTCCAACTGTTTTACGCATTACAAAATTTATGAGGAGGATAAACAACATAGGTGACAACACATTCCCTTGGAGTACTCTGCTGTTCACTGGAAATTCATTTGATAAGACTCCATTAACATTAACTTTGCACTTACTATGCTCATGAACAGACTTGATCAAATTTTACATATTTAAGAGGAATTCCATAATAACGCAGGACTCCATAAAATTAGCCGGTGCACACTATCAAAGGCTTTTTCATAGTCCACAAATACCATCAAAACTGCATTTCTATATTTTATGCATTGCTCTACAACATGTCTCAAAGTGAATATTTGGTCAGTGCAATTAATACCTTTTCTAAATCCTACTTGTTCATCTCTCAGCTTTTCATCAATCATTCTCTCCAGTCTCTTAGAATAAGCATACTATATATTTTCATAACAACTGGCGTAAGTGTTATGCTTCTGTAATTATTGCAATCAGTCAGATCTCCCTTTTTTGCCATTTTCACCAACACTCCTAACTCCCATTCATCAGGTTTTGCCTCTTCATGCCACATTCTACAAAATAATCTTGTAAGTAGTCTGGGAGTCACTTCATTTTCGGCCAGTATCATCTCGGCAGTTATTCCATCGTATCTAGGGGCTTTCCATCTTTTAATAATATATATATATATATATATATATATATATATATATATATATATATATACATATATATATATATATATATATATATATATATATATATATATATATATATATATATCACTTACATAATTTCGTCTCATAATTTTTGTTTTTGTACATTCTTATTTCTCACTTATTTTCCTTGTTAATATAGATTCAATCCTTGCCACACTTTTTTGAAAAACTTTCACCGTCGTAAATTAATTTTCTTTCATTTATTTGCCAGAGGGAATAAGATAATGTATTCATAAATGAACGCCGGCACGTGTCAGAAAAGTGTATGACGAAGCTTTTATTAGCATAGTTTTAAAAAGCAATTTGCAATAACATTTGTAGGTTTGTTTAAAAGTGTTTCGAATTAGATTTAAATTTATTTTTTAAGAGATACAGAAAAAATACTTCGATACAACCATGTTAAATAAAGAGAATCTATTGTTATTATTTTGCTCGTTATTAAGAGGATATTTATATGTAGTAGTTTGGCCAGGGCACCAGCCACCCGTTGACATACTACCGCTAGAGAGTTATGGGGACCATACTACCACTAGAGAGTTATAGGGTCCATTGACTTGCTAGACAGTAGTACATTGGATCCTTCTCTCTGTTTACGGTTCATTTTCCCTTCGCCTACACATACACCGAATAGTTTGGCCTACTCTTTACAGATTCTCCTGTCCTCATACACCTGACAACATTGAGATTACCAAACAATTCTACTTCACCCAAGGGGTTAACTACTGCACTGTAATTGTTCAGTGGCCACTTTCCTCTTGGTAAGGGTAGAAGAGACTCTTTAGCTATGGTAAGCAGCTCTTCTAGGAGAAGGATACTCTAAAATCAAACCAATGTTCTCAGTCTTGGGTAGTGCCATAGCCTCTTTACCATGGTCTTCGATTGTCTTGGGTTAGAGTTCTCGTGCTTGAGGGTACACTCGGGCACTCTATTCTCTCCTATTTCTCTTCTTATTGTTTTGTTAAAGTTTTTATAGTTTATATTTATATATGAATATTATTACTGTTTTTGAAATATTTTATTGTTTATTGCTTCCTTTCCTCACGGGGCTATTATCCCTGTTGGAGCCCCTAGGCTTTTAACATCTTGCTTTTCCAACTAGGTTGTAGCTTGGCAAGTATTAACAATAATATTTCAGATTTTCATTTTGCTTTGTAGTAGCAGTATATTTTAGATCTTTTTTATTTTGCTTATTACTAGCAGGGTATTATATATATATATATATATATATATATATATATATATATTATTATATATATATATATATATATATATATATATATTTTTTTTTTTTTTTTTTGCTTGTTCAGGGGATAACTTAGATATTATCTTTCCTTGTCTTTTATATTTTCTTATCCCTTCTCACTTCCATTTATCATATCCTTTAATTAAACTTTTCCTTAGAGAGATGTTGGCTTAGATCCCCCCAAAAAACTGTTTTGCCAGAGGAAACAAGATTTTAAATCAGACGTCGAGGGTGAAAAGTTGTCCTATGAGTCTTATGACCTTTCCATTTCCAGTCTTCAACACATCCTTAAGAAGTAAAAAAAAAAAAAAAAAAATTTTTTTTTTTTTTTTTTTTTTTTTTTTTTTTTTTGACATAATTTGTACCTTAAATACACGAACCTTCAAAGGGCTCTCTCGTGGTGGTTACATACACGTTTGCATATCAGCTCACGAAAATATATCTGCGGGTGAAATATGATTATATATGAAGCCAAAATGAAGTTCTCCCTGCTTGTTTGCGCTTTTCCTGCGAAGATGGAAATTCTAGACTGCGAAAATCCACTATTGTTTACAATTCGTTTAGAAATTCGTATGATCACAGACGAGAAATGCAAGAAGGTGGAGTCTGAAGTTACAGAAAACTTTAATTAATTTGATATATAGAGGTTTTAAGTTTCAAGGTCATTCATGGAATGGCAGAGATAAGGGAGAGTATAATGTCTTTGAGATCAGAAATTAATTGACCTATCTGAGGACTTTGTCCTGCAGTGAACTAGAAACGGCTGCATTTGTTGTTGTTTTAGTTAATTTATTATTTTATCGCTGTTATTTTATGTGTAAAATGTTATTGTTTTACTTAATTTACTATTTATTTATATGATACTACCGCTAGAGAGTTATGGGGTCTTTTGACTGGCCAGACAGGACTACATTGGATCCTTCTCTCTGGTTATGGTTCATTTTCCCTTTGCCTACAGACGCACACCGAATAGTCTGGCCTATTCTTTACTTATTGTCCTCTGTCCTCATACACCTGACAACACTGAGATTACCAAACAATTCTTCTTCACCCAAGGGCTTACTGCACTGTAATTGTTCAGTGGCCACTTTCTCTTAGTAAGGGTAGAGGAGACTCTTTAGCCATGGTAAGCAGCTGTTCTAGTAGGACAATCCAAAATTAAACCATTGTTCTTTATTCTTGGGTAGGGCCATAGCCTCCGTACCAGGGTCTTCCACTGTCTTGGGGTAGAGTTTTCTTGCTTGAGGGTACACTCATGGCATACTATTCTATCTGATTTCTTTTCCTCATGTTTGTTGAAGTTTGTATAGTTTATATAGGAAATATTTGTTTTAATGTTGTTACTGTTCTTTAAATGTTTTGTTTTTCCCTGTTTCCTTTCCTCACTGAGCTATTTTCCCTGTTGGAGCCCCTGGGGTTATAGCATCCTTCTTTTCCAACTAGGGTTGTAGCTTAGCAAGTAATAATAATAATAATAGTAATAATAATAATAATGATAAGAATAATAATAATAATAATAATACTAATAATGATAATAATAATAATAATAATAATCCTATTTTTTCTTCCTTTTCAAAATCCTTCACTGTTACCAGAGGTAATTGGAGTTCCTCACAAGATCCGACAGGATATTATAAGGATGCCAGAAGGGCATTCAGGACCATTACCTTATTGGGTTGAAGGACTCCATCCCTAGATTGGGTTTGAGCCCACGGGGAAGAAGGATGCAGGGAAGGAGTTTGAAATATGGGGATCAAAAGGACGGGGCCAGGACACGAGGCAAGGGCACGAGATTAACCTGTTGGTGTCCTTGCGTTTGTTGGAACCGTTATTATTCGTTATTACTTGTTATTTTGCTTGTTGTTAAGAGCATCTTTGAATTCTCTTTTATTTTGCTTGTTACTAGCAAGGTACCTTAGAATTTTTTTTTTATTTTGCTTGTTGTCAAGAGGATATTTAAGGGTATCTTAGAATTTTTTTTATTTTCCTTGTTACTAGCAGGATATCTTAGAATTTTGGTTGATATTGCTTTTTTGGGTTAAGAGGAGGATCTTTTAGATTTTATTTATTTTGCTTGTTACTAGCTGGGTATCTTAGAATTTTTTTTTTATTTTGCTTGTTACTAACAGGGTATCTTAATTTTTTTTTTCTTTTTAAGATGTTATCTTTTTTTTTCCTCCTTATTAAGAGGATGTTTTAGATTTTTTTATTTTGCTTGTTACTAGCAGATATCTTAGAATTTCTCTATTTTGCTTGTTGTTAAGAGGATATTCTAGGGTATCTGGTCTCTGATCATACATAGCTATAATCAGTCTCTAGAGCATTGATCTGTCCCTAGCCTCTGACATTCATGCGTGACCTTTAAAACTTTAAGCTTATATATCTTTAAATAGAAAAGGCACTCAAGTTTTGTAGACTACCCTTTTACCCCCAAAGGACGTACTGGTACGTTTCACAAAACTCATCCCCTTACCCCCCATGGACACACCGGCACGTCCTTGCAAAAAACGGCTATTTAAATGTATTTTTTTGCATATTTTTGATAATTTTTTGAGAAACTTCGGGCATTTTCCAAGAGAATGAGACCAACCTGACCTCTCTATGACGAAAATTAAGGCTGTTAGAGCAATTTTAAAAAAAAAAAATATACTGCAAAATGTGCTTGAAAAAAAAATAACCCCTGGGGGTTAAGGGTTGAAAATTTCCAAATAGCCCGGGGGTAAATTAATTATTTGTAAACATGACTAAAGTTGAGCTTAACCTTGAGAAGTTGAATGTCTATATAAATTGAAATTTTGAGAGTTTTAAATTACTCCTGAAGTGATTCATTACTTTCACATTCGTTTTTTAAGTTTCTTGAATTCAATTGAAGTTGATTTTCCTCAGGGATTTTTTATGTCAAAAGAATATTTGTTTGCTCTCTCTCTCTCTCTCTCTCTCTCTCTCTCTCTCTCTCTCTCTCTCTCTCTCTCTCTCTCTCTCTCTCTCTCGATTTTTCAGTCAAAAGAATATTTTTTAGCGCTCTCTCTCTCTCTCTCTGTCTCTGTCTCTCTCTCTCTCTCTCTCTCTCTCTCTCTCTCTCTCTCTCTCTCTCTCTCTCTCTCTCTCTCTCTCTCGATTTTTCAGTCAAAAGAATATTTTTTCAGTTCTCTCTCTCTAGATTTTTCAGCCAAAAGAATGTTGTAGCTCTCTCTCTCTCTCTCTCTCTCTCTCTCTCTCTCTCTCTCTCTCTCTCTCTCTCTCTCTCTCTCTCTCTCTCTCTCCGCACGTAATCCCATATACATATTTGATAGCATAAAACTTTTCTTTACAAATTGATATAGTTAGGGAGGAAACTGTTGACGTCAAACTTCGTTTCTTACTAATTATACCTGTCATCTTCTTATCCCTCCTACACAAAGTCGGTGACAAGAATGCTGCTTGACGCAACAAGCGTAGGATGTTAGGATGTCCACAAAGGATCATCCGCCTTCAAATCGTATATAATAAGAAGCAAATGTCTGGATATATCATCCTCATTTCCTCCTACGCCTATTGAGCAAAGAGCCCCGGTTAGATTTCGCCTGTCGTCTCTATCTTGAGCTTTTAGGCTGGGAGCACACTAGCGACTCTGTGGCGCCACAAAGCCACGCCATGTCTGTGGCGGGGATGAGCGACAGAGAGCCACAGTCGCTTGCAAACAGTCGCTAGCTTGCGCGGCAAAACTTGAAGACAATGGAAACCTATCGGAGATCACATCCCCGCCACATGATGCTGTGGCTTTGTGGCGCCACAGAGTCGCTACTGTGCTCCCAGCCTTAATTCAATACCTCTCCATTCATCATCGCCTACTTCGCGCTTCATAGTCCTCAGCCATGTAGGCCAGGGTTTCCCAACTCTTCTAGTGCCTTGTGGAGCCCAGCTGAAAGTTTGGTGAACTAATCTCTCTTGGGGAGTGCGAAGAGCATGCCCAAACCATTTTCATCTACCCCTAATCATGATATCCACATAAGGCACTCGAGTAATCTCTCTTATAGTTTCATTTTTAATCCTGTCCTACCACTTAAACTCCCAATATCCTTCTGAGGGCTTTGTTCTCAAATCTACTAAATCTATTGGAGATTGTTTCATTATTATATCATGACTCATCTCCATACACTAAATTGATATATAGTCTGATTTTTATATGTAATTTAAGAAAAAATTCTGGATATATATATATATATATATATATATATATACATATATATATATATATATATATATATTAAGAATTTAGATTGGGAAAATGTAGGAGAGCAAGCAGGCTTTAGAAGTGGGTATTCAACAACTGACCATATCCATGTAATTAACCAGCTAATGGAAGCTTTTGATTCTGTCAAAACTTCAGCAACAATGAAAGCCCTTCAAAAACAAGCAATAGAAGAATCCTGTGTTAGAACACTTGAAGATATCTGTAGAGGAAGTACAGCAATCCTAAAACTACATAAATATAGTGAGAAAATTATGATTGAGAAATGAAGTTAGACAGGGAGACCCCATGTATCCTAATTTGTTCACAGCATGTCTAGAAGAAGATTTTAAGAATTGAGACTGGGAAAATGTAGGAATTTATATTAATGGGGAATACTTTAATGTAGAAATTGTCATATATACTGTATATATATATATATATATATATGTATACGTGTATATATATATATATATATGTATACTGTATATATATATATATATATATATATATATATATATATATATATATACTGAATATATATATATATATATATACTGTATATATATATATATATATATATATATATATATAAAATGAAATCCCCAAGGCACTAGAA
>NC_090764.1:6239628-6247128 GCF_036898095.1 Palaemon carinicauda
GGGCGAGATGTCGTTCTGTAGAGGCTGCCTCGAATATCTGAGATTAAGAGACGAAAACTCCGGAATTCTTAAACTTTTTGAGATGTTAATTTTTATTTTGGTGTCTGGTGTTGTAATAAGGGATTCACACAAAGAACAAATTTTTTTTATGATTATTGTTATTATTATTATTATTATTGTTATATTTTAACATTATTATTGTTATTATTATTATTATTATTGTTATATTTTAACATTATTATTGTTATTATTATTATTATTATTATTATTATTATTATTATTATTATTATATTTTAACATTATTATTATTATTATCATTATTATTATTATTATCAATATTATTATTATTATTATTATTATTATTACATTTTAACATTCTTATTATTATTATTATTATTGTTCTTGTTTTATTATTATTATTATTATTATTATTATTATTATTATTATTATTTGATAGAAATTAAGATCTTTTTCCACATAGAACAAAGAACGATATGAAATGTGAATAAGTAAATGAGAGAGAGAGAGAGAGAGAGAGAGAGAGAGAGAGAGAGAGAGAGGTAAAGCCATTGCTTGCAATTCAATATGTCCCACGAGTGCCTTACCGAGGGTCATTCTGAATCACTCAGCTGAAATCCAGTCCTTTTGATGTTACTGTTAACTGAAATTCAGAAACGGAATATAGAAATGTATTCTTTCTTGGACTTATTGATTGAGAACTATCTGGCGTTGCTATATCGATCTATAAAAATTTCGAAATCTCTACGAGCAGACATTACTTAGACCCATGGTCTAGGTATGCCTAGACCTACTTCTTCTTCTTCTTCTTTGCATCTTTTCTCACTTTTATGTGGGGTCGATGTTTCTGGCCAGCTTTCTCCATCTACCTCTGTCCCACACTTCATCACCGGTTAATCCCTTTGATCGAAGGTCATCCTTGATACGATCCATCCACCTTCGCTTTGGTCTCCCTCTCCTTCTCGTTCCCTGTACCTCCATTTCCATCACTCCTCCCAATATACTGTTCATCTCTTCTCATGACATGACCATACCACCTCAGTCTACTTTCTTGGATCTTATTTTATAGTTTTTTAACTCCTGTGGTACCCCTAATTACCTCATTCCGTATCTTATCTCTTCTTGTCACCCCACACATCCATCTCAACATTCTCATCTTGACCTATATTTCAAGCTTAAAAAGTTCTATCTTAGAGAATCTACAGAACCCATTTTATAGCTTTCTATTTTACCTATTTTCTAACTTCCTTTTTTTCTATCTTGCTATGCAACCTCTTTTAACTCAACAGAAAAATGGCCTACCCGGTCCTGACACCATGAAAACGAGTTTGCAGGCTTTGACCTTAAAGAAAACGTGGAGCGGGTAAACTAGATTCTTTCGAAAGAAAACGTGGAGCGGGTAAACTAGATTCTTTCGAAAGAAAACGTGGAGCGGGTAAGCTAGATTCTTTCGAAAGAAAACGTGGAGCGGGTAAACTAGATTCTTTCGAAAGAAAACGTGGAGCGGGTAAACTAGATTCTTTCGAAAGAAAACGTGGAGCGAGTAAACTAGATTCTTTCGACTGTTTATGAAGAGATAATGAATATTTCATACAAAGCACTAATTATGAATAACTGTATATGTGACCGTATGTCTCTTGTTATGTTAATTTATGCACATAATGTATGCCCAATGAATGTGTATGAATATTAGCATGTATTTATGGATATAGGATTAACAGAGAGAGAGAGAGAGAGAGAGAGAGAGAGACGGTGATTCTGATAAAAGGAGATCCAACATGTTTCGCAGAATTTTCATCAGAATCAAATCTGTAAGAGAGAGAGAGAGAGAGAGAGAGAGAGAGAGAGAGAGAGAGTGTCAGTGATTCTGACGAAATGAAATCCACGGTTTCACAGAATTTTCATCAGAGTCGAATCTGTAACTTCAAGAAAACACATTTCGAATGAAAAGCGAAGATGATTTCGTAAACCTTTCTATAAAAAGATGCTCTCTCCATGGCGTTTCAAAGAGTATGTAATATGAAGGATGTTTATGCTCGCATTCAACACTAACTTTCAATATCAGATTTCATCCGAGTCGTGTTAAGTTCTTATTATTTACGCATGCACCGATACACAGTAATAAACATTGATGTGGACTGGATATTATGAAGGAACAAATATTAAAGGCTGCTTGATTCAAAACATGTCTTTTATCATGCATATTGCAAGAACATGGCAACGGAAGATTTAATATTTCTGAAGACAGTTCTTCTTCTTCTTCTTCTTCTTCTTCTTCTTCTTCTTCTTCTTCTGCATCTTTTCCCACTTCGGTGTGGGGTCGATGTTTCTGGCCAGCGCTCTCCATCTACCTCTTATAAGTCCTATAGGGGCTCCAAAAGGGAAAATAGCCCAACGAGAAAAAGGAAATTAGGCAACAAATAGAATAGTGTGCCTGAGTGTACCCTTATAAGTCCTATAAGGGCTCCAAAAGAGAAAATAGCCCAACGAGAAAAGGAAATTAGGCAACAAATAGAATAGTGTGCCTGAGTGTACCCTTATAAGTCCTATAAGGGCTCCAAAAGGGAAAATAGCCCAACGAGAAAAGGAAATTAGGCAACAAATAGAATAGTGTGCCTGAGTGTACCCTTATAAGTCCTATAAGGGCTCCAAAAGGGAAAATAGCCCAACGAGAAAAGGAAATTAGGCAACAAATAGAATAGTGTGCCTGAGTGTACCCTTATAAGTCCTATAAGGGCTCCAAAAGGGAAAATAGCCCAACGAGAAAAGGAAATTAGGCAACAAATAGAATAGTGTGCCTGAGTGTACCCTTATAAGTCCTATAAGGGCTCCAAAAGGGAAAATAGCCCAACGAGAAAAGGAAATTAGGCAACAAATAGAATAGTGTGCCTGAGTGTACCCTTATAAGTCCTATAAGGGCTCCAAAAGGGAAAATAGCCCAACGAGAAAAGGAAATTAGGCAACAAATAGAATAGTGTGCCTGAGTGTACCCTTATAAGTCCTATAAGGGCTCCAAAAGGGAAAATAGCCCAACGAGAAAAGGAAATTAGGCAACAAATAGAATAGTGTGCCTGAGTGTACCCTTATAAGTCCTATAAGGGCTCCAAAAGGGAAAATAGCCCAACGAGAAAAGGAAATTAGGCAACAAATAGAATAGTGTGCCTGAGTGTACCCTTATAAGTCCTCTAAGGGCTCCAAAAGGGAAAAATAGCCCAACGAGAAAAGGAAATTAGGCAACAAATAGAATAGTGTGCCTGAGTGTACCCTTATAAGTCCTCTAAGGGCTCCAAAAGGGAAAAATAGCCCAGTGAGGAAATGACATTAGGCAGCAAATAGAATTGTGTGCCTGAGTGTACCCTTATAAGTCCTGTAAAGGCTCCAAAAGGGAAAATAGCCCATCGAGGAAAGGACATTAGGCAGCAAATAGAATTGTGTGCCTGAGTGTACCCTTATAAGTCCTATAAGGACTCCAAAAGGGAAAATAGCCCATTGAGGAAAAGGACATTAGGTAACAAATAGAATAGTGTGCCTGAGTGTACCCTTATAAGTCCTATAAGGACTCCAAAAGGGAAAATAGCCCATTGAGGAAAAGGACATTAGGTAACAAATAGAATAGTGTGCCTGAGTGTACCCTTATAAGTCCTATAAGGACTCCAAAAGGGAAAATAGCCCATTGAGGAAAAGGACATTAGGTAACAAATAGAATAGTGTGCCTGAGTGTACCCTTATAAGTCCTATAAGGACTCCAAAAGGGAAAATAGCCCATTGAGGAAAAGGACATTAGGTAACAAATAGAATAGTGTGCCTGAGTGTACCCTTATAAGTCCTATAAGGACTCCAAAAGGGAAAATAGCCCATTGAGGAAAAGGACATTAGGTAACAAATAGAATAGTGTGCCTGAGTGTACCCTTATAAGTCCTATAAGGACTCCAAAAGGGAAAATAGCCCATTGAGGAAAAGGACATTAGGTAACAATTAGAATAGTGCGCCTGAGTGTACCCTTATAAGTTCTGTAAGGGCTCCAAGAGGGAAAATAGCCCATTGAGGAAAGGACATTAGGTAACAAATAGAATAGCGCGCCTGAGTGTACCCTCAAGCAAGAAAACTCTAGCCTCTGAAGACAGTTACTTTATGGATATATAAAAGAAGTGCCATAGTCTCTGTACCATGGTTTTCCAATGTCTGAGGATAGAGTTTTGCTTGAGGGTACACTCAGGCACACTATTCTATTTGTTACCTGATTTCTTTTCCTCAGTGGGCTATTTTCCCTTTTGGAGCTCTTATAGGACTTATAAAGATACATTCAAGCACACTATTCTATTTGTTCCCTAATTTCCTTTCCTCACTGGGCTATTTTTTCCCTGTTGGAGTCCTCGGGCTTATAGCATCCTGCTTTTCCAACTAGAATTGTAGTTTAGTATTAATAATAAAATGCTAACATTGAGAGAAGTAGTCGATTACTAACAACTTGTATCAATAATTCTGTTGAAGTTTTTTCAAAGTACTTCAGGAAGATTATTCAGTCTATCAATAGAAAAATATTCATATTTAAATAAAACAATAAATATCCAAATATTCATTGTTTCTATGATTTTTTTATAGTTTAAACCATTTATGTATCGTAACTCTTAAGATAGAGAGAGAGAGAGAGAGAGAGAGAGAGAGAGAGAGAGAGAGAGAGAGAGAGAGAGAGAGAGAGAGAGAGAGTAGCCACTGATATAAGGCGCCCAAAATAGACCAGTAATCGAGAATGATTAAAGTGGAGACCATATGGGCAATCAGGGCAAGGTTCATTTGAAAGTGACGGGCGAAATTACATTTCTTTACACTTATATTTAGTAGGATACTTTGAATACGTCTTTGAATAGTGAATAGGAGATTACTTTGAATTGAATAAAAATCAGTCTAATAATGAAACAATCTTTACACTTATATTTAGTAGGATACTTTGAATACGTCTTTGGATAGTGGATGGGAGATTACTTTGAATTGAATAAAAATCAGTCTAATAATGAAACAATCTTTACACTTATATTTAGTAGGATACTTTGAATACGTCTTTGGATAGTGGATGGGAGATTACTTTGAATTGAATAAAAATCAGTCTAATAATGAAACAATCTTTACACTTATATTTAGTAGGATACTTTGAATACGTCTTTGGATAGTGGATGGGAGAGTACTTTGAATTGAATAAAAATCAGTATAATAATGAAACAATCTCCAACAGATTTTGTAGATTTGAGAACAAGCCCTCAAAAGAATATTGAGTTAAATGGCAGGACAGGATTAGAAAGGAAACTGTAAGCGATTTCTTGAGTGCCATATGTGGATGAGATCATGGTGAGGGGTAGATGGAGATGGTTTAGGCATCCTCTTCTTACTCCCCAAGAGATTAGTTCACCAGACTTTCAACTGGGCTTCACAAGGGACTAGATGAGTTGGAAGACCCAGACCTACATGGCTAAGGACTATGAAGCGTGAAGTAGATGACGAATGGAGAAGTATTGATTTAAAAGCTCAAGATAGAGACGACTGGAGAAATCTAACTGAAGCCTTTTGCGTCAATGGGCCTAGAAGGAGATGATAATGAATGAATAAAAACGATTTTAGACACTTTCTGAATGGGGATACCTTAACTTGTTGAAAGGGTTTGTGTATCACCATGGTCAGTAAAGCTGTTCTAGCCATGGGCACCAATACTAGGCTGGTTTGTTGCGAGAGATCAGGCTATAGTCTCCCACCATCACCAACCCGCAGTTTGCCAGCTGGGTGATGAAAACTGGCCAAACCCAGACATGAATAAGGAGATGTCTGAGGCCTTTGTCCTGCAGTGCACTAGAAACGGTTGCATTTGTTGTTGATAATAGGGTATGAACTTGGTTAATAGTTTTGACCTAACAGTTCACCCTGGACAATCAGGCTAAAGTCTCCCACCATCACCAACCCGCAATTGGCCAGCGTTATGATGAAAACTGGTCAAACTCCAGAAGTGAAGGACATTTCTGAGGCCTTTGTCCTGCAGTGCACTAGAAACGGATGCATTTGTTGTTGATGTTAAAGTATGAATTTGAATAATAGTTTTTGCTTAACTAATTGTTAAAAGGATTTTTTTCCCAAACTAATAGTTAAAAGGAAATTTTTTCCATGATAAGTAATTTCGTAGAATTTTCTATGTCCTGCATAATAAAAAGGAAGATATTCAATAAGAAATGATAATTCTACTACGCCCAGTGACAGTCTGATAACCAATTAGAATCAATGTCAGATTAGATACTGTTATTGTTTTCCATAAATAAAACATCTATAAGAAGTCCATATCGACAGTCACTTATTTTGGGAAATTCGAAAAATGTTTATATGACAACTTTTAATATCCATCCTTCAAAAAGTTCTCTCCTCTCTCTCTCTCTCTCTCTCTCTCTCTCTCTCTCTCTCTCTCTCTCTCTCTCTCTCTCTCTCTCTCTCTCTCAAGTAATTGAAAAACCATTATCTAAGATCTGTTTGTGATACTGTCCATCTCAAGAAAGGAATTTCTTATACCTTATTTTTTATCAGTTGAATGTGACAGATGATATAAAGTTGTAGTATTTATAACTATAGATTGGAGTATCTTCTTTATCATACATGACCTATATTCGGAGCAGTGAATTTATGTTAATAATATATCAACTCCCAATATCTTTACCATTCTGTGTGCCTTATCCTTATTCTATGTTTGGGTTCCCCCAGGTCCCTCAGTGTGAGGCACCTCGTATATCCACCAGAGAGTTGCTAATGCATCTTCCGGTGTATTTTGCATCTTCCAGTCTTGGATGGTCTGGGATGCATCTTGGGTATTTATCGAGTTTATTCTTAAACACATCTACGCTCACTCCTGATATGTTTCTTAGATGAGCTGGCAGCGCATTAAATAGTCGCTGTATTATCGATGCTGGTGCATAGTGGATTAATGTCTTGTGCGCCTTCCTTAGTTTTTTTTTTCTTGAGAGAGAGAGAGAGAGAGAGAGAGAGAGAGAGAGAGAGAGAGAGAGAGAGAGAGAGAGAGAGAGAGAAGAGGTTTTCCATAGCCAATGATAAGATGACTGTTTCGTAATAAGTTGATTAGCCATTTTTCTTCTTTCCATTTCCATCTTATCTTTCAATTCCGGTGTTTCTCCTTGTATTATTTATCATTATATCTTTCCTATCTATAGTCCATTTCTTTTATCGAGACAGATTTGCACCGACTCGCAACAGTGCCCTTTTAGCTCGGAAAAGTTTCTTGATCGCTGATTGGTTAGAATTATTTCGTCCAACCAATCAGCGATCAGGAAACTTTTCCGAACTAAAAGGGCACCGCTGCGAGTCGGTGCAAATCTGCATCGCTAAAAGAAATTGACTATAGTTCCTCTTTCGTTCTCGGTTCTTATAAAAAATATTTCCAGACATTCTCGAACAAACACTATGGAGAATTGTCACCATGAAAATTGACTTCCCGGA